>NW_028167541.1:0-102379 GCF_963513975.1 Fringilla coelebs
GGCCGGCCGCGGTGCGCTCCGGAGCGGGGGCTTGTGCCGAAAGAGGCCGGGAACAGGCGCTTACCTTCGGACAGCTCCGGAGGCCCGTCTAATGCGTCTCTTGTCGCCTACACGGCAGGGAAAAGCTTTTCCACTCTGTCTAGGAAGGAGAAAGTGTGCCAGCACAGCAAATGCCTCCCGGACTTTCCCTGCAATTCAGCAAGTGCTTTGCAGCTTGAAATTGGAAGGAAAGCCTCAGATTTAGCAGCCAGAGCTTCAGGAGGAGCAGCAGCGAGCACAGCATCGCTTTTGCAGCAGCTCCTTCCATGTGCATGTTTTTGGGAGTGGAAAGGCTTGCAGAGTGTTCAAGTAGCTTTTCTCTCCGCTGGAAAGCTGCACGCTCAGTGCCAGTGTTCTGCAGCTTCTTTCTTCACGTTTCAGCAGCTAGCACGCTCTCCGTGTGCAGGAGAAGCGGCTGAGGCTTCCTTGCCGGAGACGAGGCACCTCCGCCGGCAGAGAGCCTCCGGCCGGCCGCGGTGCGCTCCGGAGCGGGGGCTTGTGCCGAAAGAGGCCGGGAACAGGCGCTTACCTTCGGACAGCTCCGGATGCCCGTCTAATGCGTCTCTTGTCGCCTACACGGCAGGGAAAAGCTTTTCCACTCTGTCTAGGAAGGAGAAAGTGTGCCAGCACAGCAAATGCCTCCCGGACTTTCCCTGCAATTCAGCAAGTGCTTTGCAGCTTGAAATTGGAAGGAAAGCCTCAGATTTAGCAGCCAGAGCTTCAGGAGCAGCAGCAGCGAGCACAGCATCGCTTTTGCAGCAGCTCCTTCCATGTGCATGTTTTTGGGAGTGGAAAGGCTTGCAGAGTGTTCAAGTAGCTTTTTCTCTCCGCTGGAAAGCTGCACGCTCAGTGCCAGTGTTCTGCAGCTTCTTTCTTCACGTTTCAGCAGCTAGCACGCTCTCCGTGTGCAGGAGAAGCGGCTGAGGCTTCCTTGCCGGAGACGAGGCACCTTCGCCGGCAGAGAGCCTCCGGCCGGCCGCGGTGCGCTCCGGAGCGGGGGCTTGTGCCGAAAGAGGCCGGGAACAGGCGCTTACCTTCGGACAGCTCCGGATGCCCGTCTAATGCGTCTCTTGTCGCCTACACGGCAGGGAAAAGCTTTTCCACTCTGTCTAGGAAGGAGAAAGTGTGCCAGCACAGCAAATGCCTCCCGGACTTTCCCTGCATTCAGCAAGTGCTTTGCAGCTTGAAATTGGAAGGAAAGCCTCAGATTTAGCAGCCAGAGCTTCAGGAGGAGCAGCAGCGAGCACAGCATCGCTTTTGCAGCAGCTCCTTCCATGTGCATGTTTTTGGGAGTGGAAAGGCTTGCAGAGTGTTCAAGTAGCTTTTTCTCTCCGCTGGAAAGCTGCACGCTCAGTGCCAGTGTTCTGCAGCTTCTTTCTTCACGTTTCAGCAGCTAGCACGCTCTCCGTGTGCAGGAGAAGCGGCTGAGGCTTCCTTGCCGGAGACGAGGCACCTTCGCCGGCAGAGAGCCTCCGGCCGGCCGCGGTGCGCTCCGGAGCGGGGGCTTGTGCCGAAAGAGGCCGGGAACAGGCGCTTACCTTCGGACAGCTCCGGATGCCCGTCTAATGCGTCTCTTGTCGCCTACACGGCAGGGAAAAGCTTTTCCACTCTGTCTAGGAAGGAGAAAGTGTGCCAGCACAGCAAATGCCTCCCGGACTTTCCCTGCAATTCAGCAAGTGCTTTGCAGCTTGAAATTGGAAGGAAAGCCTCAGATTTAGCAGCCAGAGCTTCAGGAGGAGCAGCAGCGAGCACAGCATCGCTTTTGCAGCAGCTCCTTCCATGTGCATGTTTTTGGGAGTGGAAAGGCTTGCAGAGTGTTCAAGTAGCTTTTTCTCTCCGCTGGAAAGCTGCACGCTCAGTGCCAGTGTTCTGCAGCTTCTTTCTTCACGTTTCAGCAGCTAGCACGCTCTCCGTGTGCAGGAGAAGCGGCTGAGGCTTCCTTGCCGGAGACGAGGCACCTTCGCCGGCAGAGAGCCTCCGGCCGGCCGCGGTGCGCTCCGGAGCGGGGGCTTGTGCCGAAAGAGGCCGGGAACAGGCGCTTACCTTCGGACAGCTCCGGATGCCCGTCTAATGCGTCTCTTGTCGCCTACACGGCAGGGAAAAGCTTTTCCACTCTGTCTAGGAAGGAGAAAGTGTGCCAGCACAGCAAATGCCTCCCGGACTTTCCCTGCAATTCAGCAAGTGCTTTGCAGCTTGAAATTGGAAGGAAAGCCTCAGATTTAGCAGCCAGAGCTTCAGGAGCAGCAGCAGCGAGCACAGCATCGCTTTTGCAGCAGCTCCTTCCATGTGCATGTTTTTGGGAGTGGAAAGGCTTGCAGAGTGTTCAAGTAGCTTTTTCTCTCCGCTGGAAAGCTGCACGCTCAGTGCCAGTGTTCTGCAGCTTCTTTCTTCACGTTTCAGCAGCTAGCACGCTCTCCGTGTGCAGGAGAAGCGGCTGAGGCTTCCTTGCCGGAGACGAGGCACCTTCGCCGGCAGAGAGCCTCCGGCCGGCCGCGGTGCGCTCCGGAGCGGGGGCTTGTGCCGAAAGAGGCCGGGAACAGGCGCTTACCTTCGGACAGCTCCGGATGCCCGTCTAATGCGTCTCTTGTCGCCTACACGGCAGGGAAAAGCTTTTCCACTCTGTCTAGGAAGGAGAAAGTGTGCCAGCACAGCAAATGCCTCCCGGACTTTCCCTGCAATTCAGCAAGTGCTTTGCAGCTTGAAATTGGAAGGAAAGCCTCAGATTTAGCAGCCAGAGCTTCAGGAGCAGCAGCAGCGAGCACAGCATCGCTTTTGCAGCAGCTCCTTCCATGTGCATGTTTTTGGGAGTGGAAAGGCTTGCAGAGTGTTCAAGTAGCTTTTTCTCTCCGCTGGAAAGCTGCACGCTCAGTGCCAGTGTTCTGCAGCTTCTTTCTTCACGTTTCAGCAGCTAGCACGCTCTCCGTGTGCAGGAGAAGCGGCTGAGGCTTCCTTGCCGAGACGAGGCACCTTCGCCGGCAGAGAGCCTCCGGCCGGCCGCGGTGCGCTCCGGAGCGGGGGCTTGTGCCGAAAGAGGCCGGGAACAGGCGCTTACCTTCGGACAGCTCCGGATGCCCGTCTAATGCGTCTCTTGTCGCCTACACGGCAGGAAAAGCTTTTCCACTCTGTCTAGGAAGGAGAAAGTGTGCCAGCACAGCAAATGCCTCCCGGACTTTCCCTGCAATTCAGCAAGTGCTTTGCAGCTTGAAATTGGAAGGAAAGCCTCAGATTTAGCAGCCAAAGCTTCAGGAGGAGCAGCAGCGAGCACAGCATCGCTTTTGCAGCAGCTCCTTCCATGTGCATGTTTTTGGGAGTGGAAAGGCTTGCAGAGTGTTCAAGTAGCTTTTTCTCTCCGCTGGAAAGCTGCACGCTCAGTGCCAGTGTTCTGCAGCTTCTTTCTTCACGTTTCAGCAGCTAGCACGCTCTCCGTGTGCAGGAGAAGCGGCTGAGGCTTCCTTGCCGGAGAAGCGGCACCTTCGCCGGCAGAGAGCCTCCGGCCGGCCGCGGTGCGCTCCGGAGCGGGGGCTTGTGCCGAAAGAGGCCGGGAACAGGCGCTTACCTTCGGACAGCTCCGGAGGCCCGTCTAATGCGTCTCTTGTCGCCTACACGGCAGGGAAAAGCTTTTCCACTCTGTCTAGGAAGGAGAAAGTGTGCCAGCACAGCAAATGCCTCCCGGACTTTCCCTGCAATTCAGCAAGTGCTTTGCAGCTTGAAATTGGAAGGAAAGCCTCAGATTTAGCAGCCAGAGCTTCAGGAGCAGCAGCAGCGAGCACAGCATCGCTTTTGCAGCAGCTCCTTCCATGTGCATGTTTTTGGGAGTGGAAAGGCTTGCAGAGTGTTCAAGTAGCTTTTTCTCTCCGCTGGAAAGCTGCACGCTCAGTGCCAGTGTTCTGCAGCTTCTTTCTTCACGTTTCAGCAGCTAGCACGCTCTCCGTGTGCAGGAGAAGCGGCTGAGGCTTCCTTGCCGGAGACGAGGCACCTTCGCCGGCAGAGAGCCTCCGGCCGGCCGCGGTGCGCTCCGGAGCGGGGGCTTGTGCCGAAAGAGGCCGGGAACAGGCGCTTACCTTCGGACAGCTCCGGATGCCCGTCTAATGCGTCTCTTGTCGCCTACACGGCAGGGAAAAGCTTTTCCACTCTGTCTAGGAAGGAGAAAGTGTGCCAGCACAGCAAATGCCTCCCGGACTTTCCCTGCAATTCAGCAAGTGCTTTGCAGCTTGAAATTGGAAGGAAAGCCTCAGATTTAGCAGCCAAAGCTTCAGGAGGAGCAGCAGCGAGCACAGCATCGCTTTTGCAGCAGCTCCTTCCATGTGCATGTTTTTGGGAGTGGAAAGGCTTGCAGAGTGTTCAAGTAGCTTTTTCTCTCCGCTGGAAAGCTGCACGCTCAGTGCCAGTGTTCTGCAGCTTCTTTCTTCACGTTTCAGCAGCTAGCACGCTCTCCGTGTGCAGGAGAAGCGGCTGAGGCTTCCTTGCCGGAGACGAGGCACCTTCGCCGGCAGAGAGCCTCCGGCCGGCCGCGGTGCGCTCCGGAGCGGGGGCTTGTGCCGAAAGAGGCCGGGAACAGGCGCTTACCTTCGGACAGCTCCGGATGCCCGTCTAATGCGTCTCTTGTCGCCTACACGGCAGGGAAAAGCTTTTCCACTCTGTCTAGGAAGGAGAAAGTGTGCCAGCACAGCAAATGCCTCCCGGACTTTCCCTGCAATTCAGCAAGTGCTTTGCAGCTTGAAATTGGAAGGAAAGCCTCAGATTTAGCAGCCAGAGCTTCAGGAGCAGCAGCAGCGAGCACAGCATCGCTTTTGCAGCAGCTCCTTCCATGTGCATGTTTTTGGGAGTGGAAAGGCTTGCAGAGTGTTCAAGTAGCTTTTTCTCTCCGCTGGAAAGCTGCACGCTCAGTGCCAGTGTTCTGCAGCTTCTTTCTTCACGTTTCAGCAGCTAGCACGCTCTCCGTGTGCAGGAGAAGCGGCTGAGGCTTCCTTGCCGGAGACGAGGCACCTTCGCCGGCAGAGAGCCTCCGGCCGGCCGCGGTGCGCTCCGGAGCGGGGGCTTGTGCCGAAAGAGGCCGGGAACAGGCGCTTACCTTCGGACAGCTCCGGATGCCCGTCTAATGCGTCTCTTGTCGCCTACACGGCAGGAAAAGCTTTTCCACTCTGTCTAGGAAGGAGAAAGTGTGCCAGCACAGCAAATGCCTCCCGGACTTTCCCTGCAATTCAGCAAGTGCTTTGCAGCTTGAAATTGGAAGGAAAGCCTCAGATTTAGCAGCCAGAGCTTCAGGAGGAGCAGCAGCGAGCACAGCATCGCTTTTGCAGCAGCTCCTTCCATGTGCATGTTTTTGGGAGTGGAAAGGCTTGCAGAGTGTTCAAGTAGCTTTTTCTCTCCGCTGGAAAGCTGCACGCTCAGTGCCAGTGTTCTGCAGCTTCTTTCTTCACGTTTCAGCAGCTAGCACGCTCTCCGTGTGCAGGAGAAGCGGCTGAGGCTTCCTTGCCGGAGAAGCGGCACCTTCGCCGGCAGAGAGCCTCCGGCCGGCCGCGGTGCGCTCCGGAGCGGGGGCTTGTGCCGAAAGAGGCCGGCAACAGGCGCTTACCTTCGGACAGCTCCGGATGCCCGTCTAATGCGTCTCTTGTCGCCTACACGGCAGGGAAAAGCTTTTCCACTCTGTCTAGGAAGGAGAAAGTGTGCCAGCACAGCAAATGCCTCCCGGACTTTCCCTGCAATTCAGCAAGTGCTTTGCAGCTTGAAATTGGAAGGAAAGCCTCAGATTTAGCAGCCAGAGCTTCAGGAGCAGCAGCAGCGAGCACAGCATCGCTTTTGCAGCAGCTCCTTCCATGTGCATGTTTTTGGGAGTGGAAAGGCTTGCAGAGTGTTCAAGTAGCTTTTTCTCTCCGCTGGAAAGCTGCACGCTCAGTGCCAGTGTTCTGCAGCTTCTTTCTTCACGTTTCAGCAGCTAGCACGCTCTCCGTGTGCAGGAGAAGCGGCTGAGGCTTCCTTGCCGGAGACGAGGCACCTTCGCCGGCAGAGAGCCTCCGGCCGGCCGCGGTGCGCTCCGGAGCGGGGGCTTGTGCCGAAAGAGGCCGGGAACAGGCGCTTACCTTCGGACAGCTCCGGAGGCCCGTCTAATGCGTCTCTTGTCGCCTACACGGCAGGGAAAAGCTTTTCCACTCTGTCTAGGAAGGAGAAAGTGTGCCAGCAGAGCAAATGCCTCCCGGACTTTCCCTGCAATTCAGCAAGTGCTTTGCAGCTTGAAATTGGAAGGAAAGCCTCAGATTTAGCAGCCAGAGCTTCAGGAGGAGCAGCAGCGAGCACAGCATCGCTTTTGCAGCAGCTCCTTCCATGTGCATGTTTTTGGGAGTGGAAAGGCTTGCAGAGTGTTCAAGTAGCTTTTTCTCTCCGCTGGAAAGCTGCACGCTCAGTGCCAGTGTTCTGCAGCTTCTTTCTTCACGTTTCAGCAGCTAGCACGCTCTCCGTGTGCAGGAGAAGCGGCTGAGGCTTCCTTGCCGGAGAAGCGGCACCTTCGCCGGCAGAGAGCCTCCGGCCGGCCGCGGTGCGCTCCGGAGCGGGGGCTTGTGCCGAAAGAGGCCGGCAACAGGCGCTTACCTTCGGACAGCTCCGGATGCCCGTCTAATGCGTCTCTTGTCGCCTACACGGCAGGGAAAAGCTTTTCCACTCTGTCTAGGAAGGAGAAAGTGTGCCAGCACAGCAAATGCCTCCCGGACTTTCCCTGCAATTCAGCAAGTGCTTTGCAGCTTGAAATTGGAAGGAAAGCCTCAGATTTAGCAGCCAGAGCTTCAGGAGGAGCAGCAGCGAGCACAGCATCGCTTTTGCAGCAGCTCCTTCCATGTGCATGTTTTTGGGAGTGGAAAGGCTTGCAGAGTGTTCAAGTAGCTTTTTCTCTCCGCTGGAAAGCTGCACGCTCAGTGCCAGTGTTCTGCAGCTTCTTTCTTCACGTTTCAGCAGCTAGCACGCTCTCCGTGTGCAGGAGAAGCGGCTGAGGCTTCCTTGCCGGAGACGAGGCACCTTCGCCGGCAGAGAGCCTCCGGCCGGCCGCGGTGCGCTCCGGAGCGGGGGCTTGTGCCGAAAGAGGCCGGGAACAGGCGCTTACCTTCGGACAGCTCCGGAGGCCCGTCTAATGCGTCTCTTGTCGCCTACACGGCAGGGAAAAGCTTTTCCACTCTGTCTAGGAAGGAGAAAGTGTGCCAGCACAGCAAATGCCTCCCGGACTTTCCCTGCAATTCAGCAAGTGCTTTGCAGCTTGAAATTGGAAGGAAAGCCTCAGATTTAGCAGCCAGAGCTTCAGGAGGAGCAGCAGCGAGCACAGCATCGCTTTTGCAGCAGCTCCTTCCATGTGCATGTTTTTGGGAGTGGAAAGGCTTGCAGAGTGTTCAAGTAGCTTTTTCTCTCCGCTGGAAAGCTGCACGCTCAGTGCCAGTGTTCTGCAGCTTCTTTCTTCACGTTTCAGCAGCTAGCACGCTCTCCGTGTGCAGGAGAAGCGGCTGAGGCTTCCTTGCCGGAGACGAGGCACCTTCGCCGGCAGAGAGCCTCCGGCCGGCCGCGGTGCGCTCCGGAGCGGGGGCTTGTGCCGAAAGAGGCCGGCAACAGGCGCTTACCTTCGGACAGCTCCGGATGCCCGTCTAATGCGTCTCTTGTCGCCTACACGGCAGGGAAAAGCTTTTCCACTCTGTCTAGGAAGGAGAAAGTGTGCCAGCACAGCAAATGCCTCCCGGACTTTCCCTGCAATTCAGCAAGTGCTTTGCAGCTTGAAATTGGAAGGAAAGCCTCAGATTTAGCAGCCAGAGCTTCAGGAGGAGCAGCAGCGAGCACAGCATCGCTTTTGCAGCAGCTCCTTCCATGTGCTTGTTTTTGGGAGTTGAAAGGCTTGCAGAGTGTTCAAGTAGCTTTTTCTCTCCGCTGGAAAGCTGCACGCTCAGTGCCAGTGTTCTGCAGCTTCTTTCTTCACGTTTCAGCAGCTAGCACGCTCTCCGTGTGCAGGAGAAGCGGCTGAGGCTTCCTTGCCGGAGACGAGGCACCTTCGCCGGCAGAGAGCCTCCGGCCGGCCGCGGTGCGCTCCGGAGCGGGGGCTTGTGCCGAAAGAGGCCGGCAACAGGCGCTTACCTTCGGACAGCTCCGGATGCCCGTCTAATGCGTCTCTTGTCGCCTACACGGCAGGGAAAAGCTTTTCCACTCTGTCTAGGAAGGAGAAAGTGTGCCAGCAGAGCAAATGCCTCCCGGACTTTCCCTGCAATTCAGCAAGTGCTTTGCAGCTTGAAATTGGAAGGAAAGCCTCAGATTTAGCAGCCAGAGCTTCAGGAGGAGCAGCAGCGAGCACAGCATCGCTTTTGCAGCAGCTCCTTCCATGTGCATGTTTTTGGGAGTGGAAAGGCTTGCAGAGTGTTCAAGTAGCTTTTTCTCTCCGCTGGAAAGCTGCACGCTCAGTGCCAGTGTTCTGCAGCTTCTTTCTTCACGTTTCAGCAGCTAGCACGCTCTCCGTGTGCAGGAGAAGCGGCTGAGGCTTCCTTGCCGGAGACGAGGCACCTTCGCCGGCAGAGAGCCTCCGGCCGGCCGCGGTGCGCTCCGGAGCGGGGGCTTGTGCCGAAAGAGGCCGGGAACAGGCGCTTACCTTCGGACAGCTCCGGATGCCCGTCTAATGCGTCTCTTGTCGCCTACACGGCAGGGAAAAGCTTTTCCACTCTGTCTAGGAAGGAGAAAGTGTGCCAGCACAGCAAATGCCTCCCGGACTTTCCCTGCAATTCAGCAAGTGCTTTGCAGCTTGAAATTGGAAGGAAAGCCTCAGATTTAGCAGCCAGAGCTTCAGGAGCAGCAGCAGCGAGCACAGCATCGCTTTTGCAGCAGCTCCTTCCATGTGCATGTTTTTGGGAGTGGAAAGGCTTGCAGAGTGTTCAAGTAGCTTTTTCTCTCCGCTGGAAAGCTGCACGCTCAGTGCCAGTGTTCTGCAGCTTCTTTCTTCACGTTTCAGCAGCTAGCACGCTCTCCGTGTGCAGGAGAAGCGGCTGAGGCTTCCTTGCCGGAGACGAGGCACCTTCGCCGGCAGAGAGCCTCCGGCCGGCCGCGGTGCGCTCCGGAGCGGGGGCTTGTGCCGAAAGAGGCCGGGAACAGGCGCTTACCTTCGGACAGCTCCGGATGCCCGTCTAATGCGTCTCTTGTCGCCTACACGGCAGGGAAAAGCTTTTCCACTCTGTCTAGGAAGGAGAAAGTGTGCCAGCACAGCAAATGCCTCCCGGACTTTCCCTGCAATTCAGCAAGTGCTTTGCAGCTTGAAATTGGAAGGAAAGCCTCAGATTTAGCAGCCAAAGCTTCAGGAGGAGCAGCAGCGAGCACAGCATCGCTTTTGCAGCAGCTCCTTCCATGTGCATGTTTTTGGGAGTGGAAAGGCTTGCAGAGTGTTCAAGTAGCTTTTTCTCTCCGCTGGAAAGCTGCACGCTCAGTGCCAGTGTTCTGCAGCTTCTTTCTTCACGTTTCAGCAGCTAGCACGCTCTCCGTGTGCAGGAGAAGCGGCTGAGGCTTCCTTGCCGGAGAAGCGGCACCTTCGCCGGCAGAGAGCCTCCGGCTGGCCGCGGTGCGCTCCGGAGCGGGGGCTTGTGCCGAAAGAGGCCGGGAACAGGCGCTTACCTTCGGACAGCTCCGGATGCCCGTCTAATGCGTCTCTTGTCGCCTACACGGCAGGGAAAAGCTTTTCCACTCTGTCTAGGAAGGAGAAAGTGTGCCAGCACAGCAAATGCCTCCCGGACTTTCCCTGCAATTCAGCAAGTGCTTTGCAGCTTGAAATTGGAAGGAAAGCCTCAGATTTAGCAGCCAGAGCTTCAGGAGCAGCAGCAGCGAGCACAGCATCGCTTTTGCAGCAGCTCCTTCCATGTGCATGTTTTTGGGAGTGGAAAGGCTTGCAGAGTGTTCAAGTAGCTTTTTCTCTCCGCTGGAAAGCTGCACGCTCAGTGCCAGTGTTCTGCAGCTTCTTTCTTCACGTTTCAGCAGCTAGCACGCTCTCCGTGTGCAGGAGAAGCGGCTGAGGCTTCCTTGCCGGAGACGAGGCACCTTCGCCGGCAGAGAGCCTCCGGCCGGCCGCGGTGCGCTCCGGAGCGGGGGCTTGTGCCGAAAGAGGCCGGGAACAGGCGCTTACCTTCGGACAGCTCCGGATGCCCGTCTAATGCGTCTCTTGTCGCCTACACGGCAGGGAAAAGCTTTTCCACTCTGTCTAGGAAGGAGAAAGTGTGCCAGCACAGCAAATGCCTCCCGGACTTTCCCTGCAATTCAGCAAGTGCTTTGCAGCTTGAAATTGGAAGGAAAGCCTCAGATTTAGCAGCCAGAGCTTCAGGAGGAGCAGCAGCGAGCACAGCATCGCTTTTGCAGCAGCTCCTTCCATGTGCATGTTTTTGGGAGTGGAAAGGCTTGCAGAGTGTTCAAGTAGCTTTTTCTCTCCGCTGGAAAGCTGCACGCTCAGTGCCAGTGTTCTGCAGCTTCTTTCTTCACGTTTCAGCAGCTAGCACGCTCTCCGTGTGCAGGAGAAGCGGCTGAGGCTTCCTTGCCGGAGAAGCGGCACCTTCGCCGGCAGAGAGCCTCCGGCCGGCCGCGGTGCGCTCCGGAGCGGGGGCTTGTGCCGAAAGAGGCCGGGAACAGGCGCTTACCTTCGGACAGCTCCGGATGCCCGTCTAATGCGTCTCTTGTCGCCTACACGGCAGGGAAAAGCTTTTCCACTCTGTCTAGGAAGGAGAAAGTGTGCCAGCACAGCAAATGCCTCCCGGACTTTCCCTGCAATTCAGCAAGTGCTTTGCAGCTTGAAATTGGAAGGAAAGCCTCAGATTTAGCAGCCAAGCTTCAGGAGGAGCAGCAGCGAGCACAGCATCGCTTTTGCAGCAGCTCCTTCCATGTGCATGTTTTTGGGAGTGGAAAGGCTTGCAGAGTGTTCAAGTAGCTTTTTCTCTCCGCTGGAAAGCTGCACGCTCAGTGCCAGTGTTCTGCAGCTTCTTTCTTCACGTTTCAGCAGCTAGCACGCTCTCCGTGTGCAGGAGAAGCGGCTGAGGCTTCCTTGCCGGAGACGAGGCACCTTCGCCGGCAGAGAGCCTCCGGCCGGCCGCGGTGCGCTCCGGAGCGGGGGCTTGTGCCGAAAGAGGCCGGGAACAGGCGCTTACCTTCGGACAGCTCCGGATGCCCGTCTAATGCGTCTCTTGTCGCCTACACGGCAGGGAAAAGCTTTTCCACTCTGTCTAGGAAGGAGAAAGTGTGCCAGCACAGCAAATGCCTCCCGGACTTTCCCTGCAATTCAGCAAGTGCTTTGCAGCTTGAAATTGGAAGGAAAGCCTCAGATTTAGCAGCCAGAGCTTCAGGAGCAGCAGCAGCGAGCACAGCATCGCTTTTGCAGCAGCTCCTTCCATGTGCATGTTTTTGGGAGTGGAAAGGCTTGCAGAGTGTTCAAGTAGCTTTTTCTCTCCGCTGGAAAGCTGCACGCTCAGTGCCAGTGTTCTGCAGCTTCTTTCTTCACGTTTCAGCAGCTAGCACGCTCTCCGTGTGCAGGAGAAGCGGCTGAGGCTTCCTTGCCGGAGAAGCGGCACCTTCGCCGGCAGAGAGCCTCCGGCCGGCCGCGGTGCGCTCCGGAGCGGGGGCTTGTGCCGAAAGAGGCCGGGAACAGGCGCTTACCTTCGGACAGCTCCGGAGGCCCGTCTAATGCGTCTCTTGTCGCCTACACGGCAGGGAAAAGCTTTTCCACTCTGTCTAGGAAGGAGAAAGTGTGCCAGCACAGCAAATGCCTCCCGGACTTTCCCTGCAATTCAGCAAGTGCTTTGCAGCTTGAAATTGGAAGGAAAGCCTCAGATTTAGCAGCCAGAGCTTCAGGAGCAGCAGCAGCGAGCACAGCATCGCTTTTGCAGCAGCTCCTTCCATGTGCATGTTTTTGGGAGTGGAAAGGCTTGCAGAGTGTTCAAGTAGCTTTTTCTCTCCGCTGGAAAGCTGCACGCTCAGTGCCAGTGTTCTGCAGCTTCTTTCTTCACGTTTCAGCAGCTAGCACGCTCTCCGTGTGCAGGAGAAGCGGCTGAGGCTTCCTTGCCGGAGACGAGGCACCTTCGCCGGCAGAGAGCCTCCGGCCGGCCGCGGTGCGCTCCGGAGCGGGGGCTTGTGCCGAAAGAGGCCGGGAACAGGCGCTTACCTTCGGACAGCTCCGGAGGCCCGTCTAATGCGTCTCTTGTCGCCTACACGGCAGGGAAAAGCTTTTCCACTCTGTCTAGGAAGGAGAAAGTGTGCCAGCACAGCAAATGCCTCCCGGACTTTCCCTGCAATTCAGCAAGTGCTTTGCAGCTTGAAATTGGAAGGAAAGCCTCAGATTTAGCAGCCAGAGCTTCAGGAGGAGCAGCAGCGAGCACAGCATCGCTTTTGCAGCAGCTCCTTCCATGTGCATGTTTTTGGGAGTGGAAAGGCTTGCAGAGTGTTCAAGTAGCTTTTTCTCTCCGCTGGAAAGCTGCACGCTCAGTGCCAGTGTTCTGCAGCTTCTTTCTTCACGTTTCAGCAGCTAGCACGCTCTCCGTGTGCAGGAGAAGCGGCTGAGGCTTCCTTGCCGGAGACGAGGCACCTTCGCCGGCAGAGAGCCTCCGGCCGGCCGCGGTGCGCTCCGGAGCGGGGGCTTGTGCCGAAAGAGGCCGGGAACAGGCGCTTACCTTCGGACAGCTCCGGAGGCCCGTCTAATGCGTCTCTTGTCGCCTACACGGCAGGGAAAAGCTTTTCCACTCTGTCTAGGAAGGAGAAAGTGTGCCAGCACAGCAAATGCCTCCCGGACTTTCCCTGCAATTCAGCAAGTGCTTTGCAGCTTGAAATTGGAAGGAAAGCCTCAGATTTAGCAGCCAGAGCTTCAGGAGGAGCAGCAGCGAGCACAGCATCGCTTTTGCAGCAGCTCCTTCCATGTGCATGTTTTTGGGAGTGGAAAGGCTTGCAGAGTGTTCAAGTAGCTTTTTCTCTCCGCTGGAAAGCTGCACGCTCAGTGCCAGTGTTCTGCAGCTTCTTTCTTCACGTTTCAGCAGCTAGCACGCTCTCCGTGTGCAGGAGAAGCGGCTGAGGCTTCCTTGCCGGAGACGAGGCACCTTCGCCGGCAGAGAGCCTCCGGCCGGCCGCGGTGCGCTCCGGAGCGGGGGCTTGTGCCGAAAGAGGCCGGCAACAGGCGCTTACCTTCGGACAGCTCCGGATGCCCGTCTAATGCGTCTCTTGTCGCCTACACGGCAGGGAAAAGCTTTTCCACTCTGTCTAGGAAGGAGAAAGTGTGCCAGCAGAGCAAATGCCTCCCGGACTTTCCCTGCAATTCAGCAAGTGCTTTGCAGCTTGAAATTGGAAGGAAAGCCTCAGATTTAGCAGCCAGAGCTTCAGGAGGAGCAGCAGCGAGCACAGCATCGCTTTTGCAGCAGCTCCTTCCATGTGCATGTTTTTGGGAGTGGAAAGGCTTGCAGAGTGTTCAAGTAGCTTTTTCTCTCCGCTGGAAAGCTGCACGCTCAGTGCCAGTGTTCTGCAGCTTCTTTCTTCACGTTTCAGCAGCTAGCACGCTCTCCGTGTGCAGGAGAAGCGGCTGAGGCTTCCTTGCCGGAGAAGCGGCACCTTCGCCGGCAGAGAGCCTCCGGCCGGCCGCGGTGCGCTCCGGAGCGGGGGCTTGTGCCGAAAGAGGCCGGGAACAGGCGCTTACCTTCGGACAGCTCCGGATGCCCGTCTAATGCGTCTCTTGTCGCCTACACGGCAGGGAAAAGCTTTTCCACTCTGTCTAGGAAGGAGAAAGTGTGCCAGCACAGCAAATGCCTCCCGGACTTTCCCTGCAATTCAGCAAGTGCTTTGCAGCTTGAAATTGGAAGGAAAGCCTCAGATTTAGCAGCCAGAGCTTCAGGAGCAGCAGCAGCGAGCACAGCATCGCTTTTGCAGCAGCTCCTTCCATGTGCATGTTTTTGGGAGTGGAAAGGCTTGCAGAGTGTTCAAGTAGCTTTTTCTCTCCGCTGGAAAGCTGCACGCTCAGTGCCAGTGTTCTGCAGCTTCTTTCTTCACGTTTCAGCAGCTAGCACGCTCTCCGTGTGCAGGAGAAGCGGCTGAGGCTTCCTTGCCGGAGACGAGGCACCTTCGCCGGCAGAGAGCCTCCGGCCGGCCGCGGTGCGCTCCGGAGCGGGGGCTTGTGCCGAAAGAGGCCGGGAACAGGCGCTTACCTTCGGACAGCTCCGGATGCCCGTCTAATGCGTCTCTTGTCGCCTACACGGCAGGGAAAAGCTTTTCCACTCTGTCTAGGAAGGAGAAAGTGTGCCAGCACAGCAAATGCCTCCCGGACTTTCCCTGCAATTCAGCAAGTGCTTTGCAGCTTGAAATTGGAAGGAAAGCCTCAGATTTAGCAGCCAAAGCTTCAGGAGGAGCAGCAGCGAGCACAGCATCGCTTTTGCAGCAGCTCCTTCCATGTGCATGTTTTTGGGAGTGGAAAGGCTTGCAGAGTGTTCAAGTAGCTTTTTCTCTCCGCTGGAAAGCTGCACGCTCAGTGCCAGTGTTCTGCAGCTTCTTTCTTCACGTTTCAGCAGCTAGCACGCTCTCCGTGTGCAGGAGAAGCGGCTGAGGCTTCCTTGCCGGAGACGAGGCACCTTCGCCGGCAGAGAGCCTCCGGCCGGCCGCGGTGCGCTCCGGAGCGGGGGCTTGTGCCGAAAGAGGCCGGGAACAGGCGCTTACCTTCGGACAGCTCCGGATGCCCGTCTAATGCGTCTCTTGTCGCCTACACGGCAGGGAAAAGCTTTTCCACTCTGTCTAGGAAGGAGAAAGTGTGCCAGCACAGCAAATGCCTCCCGGACTTTCCCTGCAATTCAGCAAGTGCTTTGCAGCTTGAAATTGGAAGGAAAGCCTCAGATTTAGCAGCCAGAGCTTCAGGAGGAGCAGCAGCGAGCACAGCATCGCTTTTGCAGCAGCTCCTTCCATGTGCATGTTTTTGGGAGTGGAAAGGCTTGCAGAGTGTTCAAGTAGCTTTTTCTCTCCGCTGGAAAGCTGCACGCTCAGTGCCAGTGTTCTGCAGCTTCTTTCTTCACGTTTCAGCAGCTAGCACGCTCTCCGTGTGCAGGAGAAGCGGCTGAGGCTTCCTTGCCGGAGACGAGGCACCTTCGCCGGCAGAGAGCCTCCGGCCGGCCGCGGTGCGCTCCGGAGCGGGGGCTTGTGCCGAAAGAGGCCGGGAACAGGCGCTTACCTTCGGACAGCTCCGGATGCCCGTCTAATGCGTCTCTTGTCGCCTACACGGCAGGGAAAAGCTTTTCCACTCTGTCTAGGAAGGAGAAAGTGTGCCAGCACAGCAAATGCCTCCCGGACTTTCCCTGCAATTCAGCAAGTGCTTTGCAGCTTGAAATTGGAAGGAAAGCCTCAGATTTAGCAGCCAGAGCTTCAGGAGCAGCAGCAGCGAGCACAGCATCGCTTTTGCAGCAGCTCCTTCCATGTGCATGTTTTTGGGAGTGGAAAGGCTTGCAGAGTGTTCAAGTAGCTTTTTCTCTCCGCTGGAAAGCTGCACGCTCAGTGCCAGTGTTCTGCAGCTTCTTTCTTCACGTTTCAGCAGCTAGCACGCTCTCCGTGTGCAGGAGAAGCGGCTGAGGCTTCCTTGCCGGAGAAGCGGCACCTTCGCCGGCAGAGAGCCTCCGGCCGGCCGCGGTGCGCTCCGGAGCGGGGGCTTGTGCCGAAAGAGGCCGGGAACAGGCGCTTACCTTCGGACAGCTCCGGATGCCCGTCTAATGCGTCTCTTGTCGCCTACACGGCAGGGAAAAGCTTTTCCACTCTGTCTAGGAAGGAGAAAGTGTGCCAGCACAGCAAATGCCTCCCGGACTTTCCCTGCAATTCAGCAAGTGCTTTGCAGCTTGAAATTGGAAGGAAAGCCTCAGATTTAGCAGCCAGAGCTTCAGGAGGAGCAGCAGCGAGCACAGCATCGCTTTTGCAGCAGCTCCTTCCATGTGCTTGTTTTTGGGAGTTGAAAGGCTTGCAGAGTGTTCAAGTAGCTTTTTCTCTCCGCTGGAAAGCTGCACGCTCAGTGCCAGTGTTCTGCAGCTTCTTTCTTCACGTTTCAGCAGCTAGCACGCTCTCCGTGTGCAGGAGAAGCGGCTGAGGCTTCCTTGCCGGAGACGAGGCACCTTCGCCGGCAGAGAGCCTCCGGCCGGCCGCGGTGCGCTCCGGAGCGGGGGCTTGTGCCGAAAGAGGCCGGCAACAGGCGCTTACCTTCGGACAGCTCCGGATGCCCGTCTAATGCGTCTCTTGTCGCCTACACGGCAGGGAAAAGCTTTTCCACTCTGTCTAGGAAGGAGAAAGTGTGCCAGCACAGCAAATGCCTCCCGGACTTTCCCTGCAATTCAGCAAGTGCTTTGCAGCTTGAAATTGGAAGGAAAGCCTCAGATTTAGCAGCCAGAGCTTCAGGAGCAGCAGCAGCGAGCACAGCATCGCTTTTGCAGCAGCTCCTTCCATGTGCATGTTTTTGGGAGTGGAAAGGCTTGCAGAGTGTTCAAGTAGCTTTTTCTCTCCGCTGGAAAGCTGCACGCTCAGTGCCAGTGTTCTGCAGCTTCTTTCTTCACGTTTCAGCAGCTAGCACGCTCTCCGTGTGCAGGAGAAGCGGCTGAGGCTTCCTTGCCGGAGACGAGGCACCTTCGCCGGCAGAGAGCCTCCGGCCGGCCGCGGTGCGCTCCGGAGCGGGGGCTTGTGCCGAAAGAGGCCGACAACAGGCGCTTACCTTCGGACAGCTCCGGATGCCCGTCTAATGCGTCTCTTGTCGCCTACACGGCAGGGAAAAGCTTTTCCACTCTGTCTAGGAAGGAGAAAGTGTGCCAGCAGAGCAAATGCCTCCCGGACTTTCCCTGCAATTCAGCAAGTGCTTTGCAGCTTGAAATTGGAAGGAAAGCCTCAGATTTAGCAGCCAGAGCTTCAGGAGGAGCAGCAGCGAGCACAGCATCGCTTTTGCAGCAGCTCCTTCCATGTGCATGTTTTTGGGAGTGGAAAGGCTTGCAGAGTGTTCAAGTAGCTTTTTCTCTCCGCTGGAAAGCTGCACGCTCAGTGCCAGTGTTCTGCAGCTTCTTTCTTCACGTTTCAGCAGCTAGCACGCTCTCCGTGTGCAGGAGAAGCGGCTGAGGCTTCCTTGCCGGAGAAGCGGCACCTTCGCCGGCAGAGAGCCTCCGGCTGGCCGCGGTGCGCTCCGGAGCGGGGGCTTGTGCCGAAAGAGGCCGGGAACAGGCGCTTACCTTCGGACAGCTCCGGATGCCCGTCTAATGCGTCTCTTGTCGCCTACACGGCAGGGAAAAGCTTTTCCACTCTGTCTAGGAAGGAGAAAGTGTGCCAGCACAGCAAATGCCTCCCGGACTTTCCCTGCAATTCAGCAAGTGCTTTGCAGCTTGAAATTGGAAGGAAAGCCTCAGATTTAGCAGCCAGAGCTTCAGGAGGAGCAGCAGCGAGCACAGCATCGCTTTTGCAGCAGCTCCTTCCATGTGCATGTTTTTGGGAGTGGAAAGGCTTGCAGAGTGTTCAAGTAGCTTTTTCTCTCCGCTGGAAAGCTGCACGCTCAGTGCCAGTGTTCTGCAGCTTCTTTCTTCACGTTTCAGCAGCTAGCACGCTCTCCGTGTGCAGGAGAAGCGGCTGAGGCTTCCTTGCCGGAGACGAGGCACCTTCGCCGGCAGAGAGCCTCCGGCCGGCCGCGGTGCGCTCCGGAGCGGGGGCTTGTGCCGAAAGAGGCCGGGAACAGGCGCTTACCTTCGGACAGCTCCGGATGCCCGTCTAATGCGTCTCTTGTCGCCTACACGGCAGGGAAAAGCTTTTCCACTCTGTCTAGGAAGGAGAAAGTGTGCCAGCACAGCAAATGCCTCCCGGACTTTCCCTGCAATTCAGCAAGTGCTTTGCAGCTTGAAATTGGAAGGAAAGCCTCAGATTTAGCAGCCAGAGCTTCAGGAGGAGCAGCAGCGAGCACAGCATCGCTTTTGCAGCAGCTCCTTCCATGTGCATGTTTTTGGGAGTGGAAAGGCTTGCAGAGTGTTCAAGTAGCTTTTTCTCTCCGCTGGAAAGCTGCACGCTCAGTGCCAGTGTTCTGCAGCTTCTTTCTTCACGTTTCAGCAGCTAGCACGCTCTCCGTGTGCAGGAGAAGCGGCTGAGGCTTCCTTGCCGGAGACGAGGCACCTTCGCCGGCAGAGAGCCTCCGGCCGGCCGCGGTGCGCTCCGGAGCGGGGGCTTGTGCCGAAAGAGGCCGGGAACAGGCGCTTACCTTCGGACAGCTCCGGATGCCCGTCTAATGCGTCTCTTGTCGCCTACACGGCAGGGAAAAGCTTTTCCACTCTGTCTAGGAAGGAGAAAGTGTGCCAGCAGAGCAAATGCCTCCCGGACTTTCCCTGCAATTCAGCAAGTGCTTTGCAGCTTGAAATTGGAAGGAAAGCCTCAGATTTAGCAGCCAGAGCTTCAGGAGGAGCAGCAGCGAGCACAGCATCGCTTTTGCAGCAGCTCCTTCCATGTGCATGTTTTTGGGAGTGGAAAGGCTTGCAGAGTGTTCAAGTAGCTTTTTCTCTCCGCTGGAAAGCTGCACGCTCAGTGCCAGTGTTCTGCAGCTTCTTTCTTCACGTTTCAGCAGCTAGCACGCTCTCCGTGTGCAGGAGAAGCGGCTGAGGCTTCCTTGCCGGAGACGAGGCACCTTCGCCGGCAGAGAGCCTCCGGCCGGCCGCGGTGCGCTCCGGAGCGGGGGCTTGTGCCGAAAGAGGCCGGGAACAGGCGCTTACCTTCGGACAGCTCCGGATGCCCGTCTAATGCGTCTCTTGTCGCCTACACGGCAGGAAAAAGCTTTTCCACTCTGTCTAGGAAGGAGAAAGTGTGCCAGCACAGCAAATGCCTCCCGGACTTTCCCTGCAATTCAGCAAGTGCTTTGCAGCTTGAAATTGGAAGGAAAGCCTCAGATTTAGCAGCCAAAGCTTCAGGAGGAGCAGCAGCGAGCACAGCATCGCTTTTGCAGCAGCTCCTTCCATGTGCATGTTTTTGGGAGTGGAAAGGCTTGCAGAGTGTTCAAGTAGCTTTTTCTCTCCGCTGGAAAGCTGCACGCTCAGTGCCAGTGTTCTGCAGCTTCTTTCTTCACGTTTCAGCAGCTAGCACGCTCTCCGTGTGCAGGAGAAGCGGCTGAGGCTTCCTTGCCGGAGACGAGGCACCTTCGCCGGCAGAGAGCCTCCGGCTGGCCGCGGTGCGCTCCGGAGCGGGGGCTTGTGCCGAAAGAGGCCGGGAACAGGCGCTTACCTTCGGACAGCTCCGGATGCCCGTCTAATGCGTCTCTTGTCGCCTACACGGCAGGGAAAAGCTTTTCCACTCTGTCTAGGAAGGAGAAAGTGTGCCAGCACAGCAAATGCCTCCCGGACTTTCCCTGCAATTCAGCAAGTGCTTTGCAGCTTGAAATTGGAAGGAAAGCCTCAGATTTAGCAGCCAGAGCTTCAGGAGCAGCAGCAGCGAGCACAGCATCGCTTTTGCAGCAGCTCCTTCCATGTGCATGTTTTTGGGAGTGGAAAGGCTTGCAGAGTGTTCAAGTAGCTTTTTCTCTCCGCTGGAAAGCTGCACGCTCAGTGCCAGTGTTCTGCAGCTTCTTTCTTCACGTTTCAGCAGCTAGCACGCTCTCCGTGTGCAGGAGAAGCGGCTGAGGCTTCCTTGCCGGAGACGAGGCACCTTCGCCGGCAGAGAGCCTCCGGCCGGCCGCGGTGCGCTCCGGAGCGGGGGCTTGTGCCGAAAGAGGCCGGGAACAGGCGCTTACCTTCGGACAGCTCCGGATGCCCGTCTAATGCGTCTCTTGTCGCCTACACGGCAGGAAAAAGCTTTTCCACTCTGTCTAGGAAGGAGAAAGTGTGCCAGCACAGCAAATGCCTCCCGGACTTTCCCTGCAATTCAGCAAGTGCTTTGCAGCTTGAAATTGGAAGGAAAGCCTCAGATTTAGCAGCCAAAGCTTCAGGAGGAGCAGCAGCGAGCACAGCATCGCTTTTGCAGCAGCTCCTTCCATGTGCATGTTTTTGGGAGTGGAAAGGCTTGCAGAGTGTTCAAGTAGCTTTTTCTCTCCGCTGGAAAGCTGCACGCTCAGTGCCAGTGTTCTGCAGCTTCTTTCTTCACGTTTCAGCAGCTAGCACGCTCTCCGTGTGCAGGAGAAGCGGCTGAGGCTTCCTTGCCGGAGACGAGGCACCTTCGCCGGCAGAGAGCCTCCGGCCGGCCGCGGTGCGCTCCGGAGCGGGGGCTTGTGCCGAAAGAGGCCGGGAACAGGCGCTTACCTTCGGACAGCTCCGGATGCCCGTCTAATGCGTCTCTTGTCGCCTACACGGCAGGGAAAAGCTTTTCCACTCTGTCTAGGAAGGAGAAAGTGTGCCAGCACAGCAAATGCCTCCCGGACTTTCCCTGCAATTCAGCAAGTGCTTTGCAGCTTGAAATTGGAAGGAAAGCCTCAGATTTAGCAGCCAGAGCTTCAGGAGCAGCAGCAGCGAGCACAGCATCGCTTTTGCAGCAGCTCCTTCCATGTGCATGTTTTTGGGAGTGGAAAGGCTTGCAGAGTGTTCAAGTAGCTTTTTCTCTCCGCTGGAAAGCTGCACGCTCAGTGCCAGTGTTCTGCAGCTTCTTTCTTCACGTTTCAGCAGCTAGCACGCTCTCCGTGTGCAGGAGAAGCGGCTGAGGCTTCCTTGCCGGAGAAGCGGCACCTTCGCCGAGAGAGAGCCTCCGGCCGGCCGCGGTGCGCTCCGGAGCGGGGGCTTGTGCCGAAAGAGGCCGGGAACAGGCGCTTACCTTCGGACAGCTCCGGAGGCCCGTCTAATGCGTCTCTTGTCGCCTACACGGCAGGGAAAAGCTTTTCCACTCTGTCTAGGAAGGAGAAAGTGTGCCAGCACAGCAAATGCCTCCCGGACTTTCCCTGCAATTCAGCAAGTGCTTTGCAGCTTGAAATTGGAAGGAAAGCCTCAGATTTAGCAGCCAGAGCTTCAGGAGGAGCAGCAGCGAGCACAGCATCGCTTTTGCAGCAGCTCCTTCCATGTGCATGTTTTTGGGAGTGGAAAGGCTTGCAGAGTGTTCAAGTAGCTTTTTCTCTCCGCTGGAAAGCTGCACGCTCAGTGCCAGTGTTCTGCAGCTTCTTTCTTCACGTTTCAGCAGCTAGCACGCTCTCCGTGTGCAGGAGAAGCGGCTGAGGCTTCCTTGCCGGAGACGAGGCACCTTCGCCGGCAGAGAGCCTCCGGCCGGCCGCGGTGCGCTCCGGAGCGGGGGCTTGTGCCGAAAGAGGCCGGGAACAGGCGCTTACCTTCGGACAGCTCCGGATGCCCGTCTAATGCGTCTCTTGTCGCCTACACCGCAGGGAAAAGCTTTTCCACTCTGTCTAGGAAGGAGAAAGTGTGCCAGCACAGCAAATGCCTCCCGGACTTTCCCTGCAATTCAGCAAGTGCTTTGCAGCTTGAAATTGGAAGGAAAGCCTCAGATTTAGCAGCCAGAGCTTCAGGAGGAGCAGCAGCGAGCACAGCATCGCTTTTGCAGCAGCTCCTTCCATGTGCATGTTTTTGGGAGTGGAAAGGCTTGCAGAGTGTTCAAGTAGCTTTTTCTCTCCGCTGGAAAGCTGCACGCTCAGTGCCAGTGTTCTGCAGCTTCTTTCTTCACGTTTCAGCAGCTAGCACGCTCTCCGTGTGCAGGAGAAGCGGCTGAGGCTTCCTTGCCGGAGAAGCGGCACCTTCGCCGGCAGAGAGCCTCCGGCCGGCCGCGGTGCGCTCCGGAGCGGGGGCTTGTGCCGAAAGAGGCCGGCAACAGGCGCTTACCTTCGGACAGCTCCGGATGCCCGTCTAATGCGTCTCTTGTCGCCTACACGGCAGGGAAAAGCTTTTCCACTCTGTCTAGGAAGGAGAAAGTGTGCCAGCACAGCAAATGCCTCCCGGACTTTCCCTGCAATTCAGCAAGTGCTTTGCAGCTTGAAATTGGAAGGAAAGCCTCAGATTTAGCAGCCAGAGCTTCAGGAGCAGCAGCAGCGAGCACAGCATCGCTTTTGCAGCAGCTCCTTCCATGTGCATGTTTTTGGGAGTGGAAAGGCTTGCAGAGTGTTCAAGTAGCTTTTTCTCTCCGCTGGAAAGCTGCACGCTCAGTGCCAGTGTTCTGCAGCTTCTTTCTTCACGTTTCAGCAGCTAGCACGCTCTCCGTGTGCAGGAGAAGCGGCTGAGGCTTCCTTGCCGGAGACGAGGCACCTTCGCCGGCAGAGAGCCTCCGGCCGGCCGCGGTGCGCTCCGGAGCGGGGGCTTGTGCCGAAAGAGGCCGGGAACAGGCGCTTACCTTCGGACAGCTCCGGATGCCCGTCTAATGCGTCTCTTGTCGCCTACACGGCAGGGAAAAGCTTTTCCACTCTGTCTAGGAAGGAGAAAGTGTGCCAGCACAGCAAATGCCTCCCGGACTTTCCCTGCAATTCAGCAAGTGCTTTGCAGCTTGAAATTGGAAGGAAAGCCTCAGATTTAGCAGCCAAAGCTTCAGGAGGAGCAGCAGCGAGCACAGCATCGCTTTTGCAGCAGCTCCTTCCATGTGCATGTTTTTGGGAGTGGAAAGGCTTGCAGAGTGTTCAAGTAGCTTTTTCTCTCCGCTGGAAAGCTGCACGCTCAGTGCCAGTGTTCTGCAGCTTCTTTCTTCACGTTTCAGCAGCTAGCACGCTCTCCGTGTGCAGGAGAAGCGGCTGAGGCTTCCTTGCCGGAGACGAGGCACCTTCGCCGGCAGAGAGCCTCCGGCCGGCCGCGGTGCGCTCCGGAGCGGGGGCTTGTGCCGAAAGAGGCCGGGAACAGGCGCTTACCTTCGGACAGCTCCGGATGCCCGTCTAATGCGTCTCTTGTCGCCTACACGGCAGGGAAAAGCTTTTCCACTCTGTCTAGGAAGGAGAAAGTGTGCCAGCACAGCAAATGCCTCCCGGACTTTCCCTGCAATTCAGCAAGTGCTTTGCAGCTTGAAATTGGAAGGAAAGCCTCAGATTTAGCAGCCAGAGCTTCAGGAGCAGCAGCAGCGAGCACAGCATCGCTTTTGCAGCAGCTCCTTCCATGTGCATGTTTTTGGGAGTGGAAAGGCTTGCAGAGTGTTCAAGTAGCTTTTTCTCTCCGCTGGAAAGCTGCACGCTCAGTGCCAGTGTTCTGCAGCTTCTTTCTTCACGTTTCAGCAGCTAGCACGCTCTCCGTGTGCAGGAGAAGCGGCTGAGGCTTCCTTGCCGGAGACGAGGCACCTTCGCCGAGAGAGAGCCTCCGGCCGGCCGCGGTGCGCTCCGGAGCGGGGGCTTGTGCCGAAAGAGGCCGGGAACAGGCGCTTACCTTCGGACAGCTCCGGAGGCCCGTCTAATGCGTCTCTTGTCGCCTACACGGCAGGGAAAAGCTTTTCCACTCTGTCTAGGAAGGAGAAAGTGTGCCAGCACAGCAAATGCCTCCCGGACTTTCCCTGCAATTCAGCAAGTGCTTTGCAGCTTGAAATTGGAAGGAAAGCCTCAGATTTAGCAGCCAGAGCTTCAGGAGGAGCAGCAGCGAGCACAGCATCGCTTTTGCAGCAGCTCCTTCCATGTGCATGTTTTTGGGAGTGGAAAGGCTTGCAGAGTGTTCAAGTAGCTTTTTCTCTCCGCTGGAAAGCTGCACGCTCAGTGCCAGTGTTCTGCAGCTTCTTTCTTCACGTTTCAGCAGCTAGCACGCTCTCCGTGTGCAGGAGAAGCGGCTGAGGCTTCCTTGCCGGAGACGAGGCACCTTCGCCGGCAGAGAGCCTCCGGCCGGCCGCGGTGCGCTCCGGAGCGGGGGCTTGTGCCGAAAGAGGCCGGGAACAGGCGCTTACCTTCGGACAGCTCCGGATGCCCGTCTAATGCGTCTCTTGTCGCCTACACCGCAGGGAAAAGCTTTTCCACTCTGTCTAGGAAGGAGAAAGTGTGCCAGCACAGCAAATGCCTCCCGGACTTTCCCTGCAATTCAGCAAGTGCTTTGCAGCTTGAAATTGGAAGGAAAGCCTCAGATTTAGCAGCCAGAGCTTCAGGAGGAGCAGCAGCGAGCACAGCATCGCTTTTGCAGCAGCTCCTTCCATGTGCATGTTTTTGGGAGTGGAAAGGCTTGCAGAGTGTTCAAGTAGCTTTTTCTCTCCGCTGGAAAGCTGCACGCTCAGTGCCAGTGTTCTGCAGCTTCTTTCTTCACGTTTCAGCAGCTAGCACGCTCTCCGTGTGCAGGAGAAGCGGCTGAGGCTTCCTTGCCGGAGAAGCGGCACCTTCGCCGGCAGAGAGCCTCCGGCCGGCCGCGGTGCGCTCCGGAGCGGGGGCTTGTGCCGAAAGAGGCCGGCAACAGGCGCTTACCTTCGGACAGCTCCGGATGCCCGTCTAATGCGTCTCTTGTCGCCTACACGGCAGGGAAAAGCTTTTCCACTCTGTCTAGGAAGGAGAAAGTGTGCCAGCACAGCAAATGCCTCCCGGACTTTCCCTGCAATTCAGCAAGTGCTTTGCAGCTTGAAATTGGAAGGAAAGCCTCAGATTTAGCAGCCAGAGCTTCAGGAGCAGCAGCAGCGAGCACAGCATCGCTTTTGCAGCAGCTCCTTCCATGTGCATGTTTTTGGGAGTGGAAAGGCTTGCAGAGTGTTCAAGTAGCTTTTTCTCTCCGCTGGAAAGCTGCACGCTCAGTGCCAGTGTTCTGCAGCTTCTTTCTTCACGTTTCAGCAGCTAGCACGCTCTCCGTGTGCAGGAGAAGCGGCTGAGGCTTCCTTGCCGGAGACGAGGCACCTTCGCCGGCAGAGAGCCTCCGGCCGGCCGCGGTGCGCTCCGGAGCGGGGGCTTGTGCCGAAAGAGGCCGGGAACAGGCGCTTACCTTCGGACAGCTCCGGATGCCCGTCTAATGCGTCTCTTGTCGCCTACACGGCAGGGAAAAGCTTTTCCACTCTGTCTAGGAAGGAGAAAGTGTGCCAGCACAGCAAATGCCTCCCGGACTTTCCCTGCAATTCAGCAAGTGCTTTGCAGCTTGAAATTGGAAGGAAAGCCTCAGATTTAGCAGCCAGAGCTTCAGGAGCAGCAGCAGCGAGCACAGCATCGCTTTTGCAGCAGCTCCTTCCATGTGCATGTTTTTGGGAGTGGAAAGGCTTGCAGAGTGTTCAAGTAGCTTTTTCTCTCCGCTGGAAAGCTGCACGCTCAGTGCCAGTGTTCTGCAGCTTCTTTCTTCACGTTTCAGCAGCTAGCACGCTCTCCGTGTGCAGGAGAAGCGGCTGAGGCTTCCTTGCCGGAGACGAGGCACCTTCGCCGAGAGAGAGCCTCCGGCCGGCCGCGGTGCGCTCCGGAGCGGGGGCTTGTGCCGAAAGAGGCCGGGAACAGGCGCTTACCTTCGGACAGCTCCGGATGCCCGTCTAATGCGTCTCTTGTCGCCTACACGGCAGGAAAAAGCTTTTCCACTCTGTCTAGGAAGGAGAAAGTGTGCCAGCACAGCAAATGCCTCCCGGACTTTCCCTGCAATTCAGCAAGTGCTTTGCAGCTTGAAATTGGAAGGAAAGCCTCAGATTTAGCAGCCAGAGCTTCAGGAGGAGCAGCAGCGAGCACAGCATCGCTTTTGCAGCAGCTCCTTCCATGTGCATGTTTTTGGGAGTGGAAAGGCTTGCAGAGTGTTCAAGTAGCTTTTTCTCTCCGCTGGAAAGCTGCACGCTCAGTGCCAGTGTTCTGCAGCTTCTTTCTTCACGTTTCAGCAGCTAGCACGCTCTCCGTGTGCAGGAGAAGCGGCTGAGGCTTCCTTGCCGGAGACGAGGCACCTTCGCCGGCAGAGAGCCTCCGGCCGGCCGCGGTGCGCTCCGGAGCGGGGGCTTGTGCCGAAAGAGGCCGGGAACAGGCGCTTACCTTCGGACAGCTCCGGATGCCCGTCTAATGCGTCTCTTGTCGCCTACACGGCAGGGAAAAGCTTTTCCACTCTGTCTAGGAAGGAGAAAGTGTGCCAGCACAGCAAATGCCTCCCGGACTTTCCCTGCAATTCAGCAAGTGCTTTGCAGCTTGAAATTGGAAGGAAAGCCTCAGATTTAGCAGCCAGAGCTTCAGGAGGAGCAGCAGCGAGCACAGCATCGCTTTTGCAGCAGCTCCTTCCATGTGCATGTTTTTGGGAGTGGAAAGGCTTGCAGAGTGTTCAAGTAGCTTTTTCTCTCCGCTGGAAAGCTGCACGCTCAGTGCCAGTGTTCTGCAGCTTCTTTCTTCACGTTTCAGCAGCTAGCACGCTCTCCGTGTGCAGGAGAAGCGGCTGAGGCTTCCTTGCCGGAGACGAGGCACCTTCGCCGGCAGAGAGCCTCCGGCCGGCCGCGGTGCGCTCCGGAGCGGGGGCTTGTGCCGAAAGAGGCCGGGAACAGGCGCTTACCTTCGGACAGCTCCGGATGCCCGTCTAATGCGTCTCTTGTCGCCTACACGGCAGGGAAAAGCTTTTCCACTCTGTCTAGGAAGGAGAAAGTGTGCCAGCACAGCAAATGCCTCCCGGACTTTCCCTGCAATTCAGCAAGTGCTTTGCAGCTTGAAATTGGAAGGAAAGCCTCCGATTTAGCAGCCAGAGCTTCAGGAGGAGCAGCAGCGAGCACAGCATCGCTTTTGCAGCAGCTCCTTCCATGTGCATGTTTTTGGGAGTGGAAAGGCTTGCAGAGTGTTCAAGTAGCTTTTTCTCTCCGCTGGAAAGCTGCACGCTCAGTGCCAGTGTTCTGCAGCTTCTTTCTTCACGTTTCAGCAGCTAGCACGCTCTCCGTGTGCAGGAGAAGCGGCTGAGGCTTCCTTGCCGGAGAAGCGGCACCTTCGCCGGCAGAGAGCCTCCGGCCGGCCGCGGTGCGCTCCGGAGCGGGGGCTTGTGCCGAAAGAGGCCGGGAACAGGCGCTTACCTTCGGACAGCTCCGGATGCCCGTCTAATGCGTCTCTTGTCGCCTACACGGCAGGGAAAAGCTTTTCCACTCTGTCTAGGAAGGAGAAAGTGTGCCAGCACAGCAAATGCCTCCCGGACTTTCCCTGCAATTCAGCAAGTGCTTTGCAGCTTGAAATTGGAAGGAAAGCCTCAGATTTAGCAGCCAGAGCTTCAGGAGGAGCAGCAGCGAGCACAGCATCGCTTTTGCAGCAGCTCCTTCCATGTGCATGTTTTTGGGAGTGGAAAGGCTTGCAGAGTGTTCAAGTAGCTTTTTCTCTCCGCTGGAAAGCTGCACGCTCAGTGCCAGTGTTCTGCAGCTTCTTTCTTCACGTTTCAGCAGCTAGCACGCTCTCCGTGTGCAGGAGAAGCGGCTGAGGCTTCCTTGCCGGAGACGAGGCACCTTCGCCGGCAGAGAGCCTCCGGCCGGCCGCGGTGCGCTCCGGAGCGGGGGCTTGTGCCGAAAGAGGCCGGGAACAGGCGCTTACCTTCGGACAGCTCCGGATGCCCGTCTAATGCGTCTCTTGTCGCCTACACGGCAGGGAAAAGCTTTTCCACTCTGTCTAGGAAGGAGAAAGTGTGCCAGCACAGCAAATGCCTCCCGGACTTTCCCTGCAATTCAGCAAGTGCTTTGCAGCTTGAAATTGGAAGGAAAGCCTCAGATTTAGCAGCCAGAGCTTCAGGAGCAGCAGCAGCGAGCACAGCATCGCTTTTGCAGCAGCTCCTTCCATGTGCATGTTTTTGGGAGTGGAAAGGCTTGCAGAGTGTTCAAGTAGCTTTTTCTCTCCGCTGGAAAGCTGCACGCTCAGTGCCAGTGTTCTGCAGCTTCTTTCTTCACGTTTCAGCAGCTAGCTCGCTCTCCGTGTGCAGGAGAAGCGGCTGAGGCTTCCTTGCCGGAGAAGCGGCACCTTCGCCGGCAGAGAGCCTCCGGCCGGCCGCGGTGCGCTCCGGAGCGGGGGCTTGTGCCGAAAGAGGCCGGGAACAGGCGCTTACCTTCGGACAGCTCCGGATGCCCGTCTAATGCGTCTCTTGTCGCCTACACGGCAGGGAAAAGCTTTTCCACTCTGTCTAGGAAGGAGAAAGTGTGCCAGCACAGCAAATGCCTCCCGGACTTTCCCTGCAATTCAGCAAGTGCTTTGCAGCTTGAAATTGGAAGGAAAGCCTCCGATTTAGCAGCCAGAGCTTCAGGAGGAGCAGCAGCGAGCACAGCATCGCTTTTGCAGCAGCTCCTTCCATGTGCATGTTTTTGGGAGTGGAAAGGCTTGCAGAGTGTTCAAGTAGCTTTTTCTCTCCGCTGGAAAGCTGCACGCTCAGTGCCAGTGTTCTGCAGCTTCTTTCTTCACGTTTCAGCAGCTAGCACGCTCTCCGTGTGCAGGAGAAGCGGCTGAGGCTTCCTTGCCGGAGAAGCGGCACCTTCGCCGGCAGAGAGCCTCCGGCCGGCCGCGGTGCGCTCCGGAGCGGGGGCTTGTGCCGAAAGAGGCCGGGAACAGGCGCTTACCTTCGGACAGCTCCGGATGCCCGTCTAATGCGTCTCTTGTCGCCTACACGGCAGGGAAAAGCTTTTCCACTCTGTCTAGGAAGGAGAAAGTGTGCCAGCACAGCAAATGCCTCCCGGACTTTCCCTGCAATTCAGCAAGTGCTTTGCAGCTTGAAATTGGAAGGAAAGCCTCAGATTTAGCAGCCAGAGCTTCAGGAGCAGCAGCAGCGAGCACAGCATCGCTTTTGCAGCAGCTCCTTCCATGTGCATGTTTTTGGGAGTGGAAAGGCTTGCAGAGTGTTCAAGTAGCTTTTTCTCTCCGCTGGAAAGCTGCACGCTCAGTGCCAGTGTTCTGCAGCTTCTTTCTTCACGTTTCAGCAGCTAGCACGCTCTCCGTGTGCAGGAGAAGCGGCTGAGGCTTCCTTGCCGGAGACGAGGCACCTTCGCCGGCAGAGAGCCTCCGGCCGGCCGCGGTGCGCTCCGGAGCGGGGGCTTGTGCCGAAAGAGGCCGGGAACAGGCGCTTACCTTCGGACAGCTCCGGATGCCCGTCTAATGCGTCTCTTGTCGCCTACACGGCAGGGAAAAGCTTTTCCACTCTGTCTAGGAAGGAGAAAGTGTGCCAGCACAGCAAATGCCTCCCGGACTTTCCCTGCAATTCAGCAAGTGCTTTGCAGCTTGAAATTGGAAGGAAAGCCTCAGATTTAGCAGCCAGAGCTTCAGGAGCAGCAGCAGCGAGCACAGCATCGCTTTTGCAGCAGCTCCTTCCATGTGCATGTTTTTGGGAGTGGAAAGGCTTGCAGAGTGTTCAAGTAGCTTTTTCTCTCCGCTGGAAAGCTGCACGCTCAGTGCCAGTGTTCTGCAGCTTCTTTCTTCACGTTTCAGCAGCTAGCACGCTCTCCGTGTGCAGGAGAAGCGGCTGAGGCTTCCTTGCCGGAGACGAGGCACCTTCGCCGAGAGAGAGCCTCCGGCCGGCCGCGGTGCGCTCCGGAGCGGGGGCTTGTGCCGAAAGAGGCCGGGAACAGGCGCTTACCTTCGGACAGCTCCGGATGCCCGTCTAATGCGTCTCTTGTCGCCTACACGGCAGGAAAAAGCTTTTCCACTCTGTCTAGGAAGGAGAAAGTGTGCCAGCACAGCAAATGCCTCCCGGACTTTCCCTGCAATTCAGCAAGTGCTTTGCAGCTTGAAATTGGAAGGAAAGCCTCAGATTTAGCAGCCAGAGCTTCAGGAGCAGCAGCAGCGAGCACAGCATCGCTTTTGCAGCAGCTCCTTCCATGTGCATGTTTTTGGGAGTGGAAAGGCTTGCAGAGTGTTCAAGTAGCTTTTTCTCTCCGCTGGAAAGCTGCACGCTCAGTGCCAGTGTTCTGCAGCTTCTTTCTTCACGTTTCAGCAGCTAGCACGCTCTCCGTGTGCAGGAGAAGCGGCTGAGGCTTCCTTGCCGGAGACGAGGCACCTTCGCCGGCAGAGAGCCTCCGGCCGGCCGCGGTGCGCTCCGGAGCGGGGGCTTGTGCCGAAAGAGGCCGGGAACAGGCGCTTACCTTCGGACAGCTCCGGATGCCCGTCTAATGCGTCTCTTGTCGCCTACACGGCAGGGAAAAGCTTTTCCACTCTGTCTAGGAAGGAGAAAGTGTGCCAGCACAGCAAATGCCTCCCGGACTTTCCCTGCAATTCAGCAAGTGCTTTGCAGCTTGAAATTGGAAGGAAAGCCTCAGATTTAGCAGCCAGAGCTTCAGGAGGAGCAGCAGCGAGCACAGCATCGCTTTTGCAGCAGCTCCTTCCATGTGCATGTTTTTGGGAGTGGAAAGGCTTGCAGAGTGTTCAAGTAGCTTTTTCTCTCCGCTGGAAAGCTGCACGCTCAGTGCCAGTGTTCTGCAGCTTCTTTCTTCACGTTTCAGCAGCTAGCACGCTCTCCGTGTGCAGGAGAAGCGGCTGAGGCTTCCTTGCCGGAGACGAGGCACCTTCGCCGGCAGAGAGCCTCCGGCCGGCCGCGGTGCGCTCCGGAGCGGGGGCTTGTGCCGAAAGAGGCCGGGAACAGGCGCTTACCTTCGGACAGCTCCGGAGGCCCGTCTAATGCGTCTCTTGTCGCCTACACGGCAGGGAAAAGCTTTTCCACTCTGTCTAGGAAGGAGAAAGTGTGCCAGCACAGCAAATGCCTCCCGGACTTTCCCTGCAATTCAGCAAGTGCTTTGCAGCTTGAAATTGGAAGGAAAGCCTCAGATTTAGCAGCCAGAGCTTCAGGAGGAGCAGCAGCGAGCACAGCATCGCTTTTGCAGCAGCTCCTTCCATGTGCATGTTTTTGGGAGTGGAAAGGCTTGCAGAGTGTTCAAGTAGCTTTTTCTCTCCGCTGGAAAGCTGCACGCTCAGTGCCAGTGTTCTGCAGCTTCTTTCTTCACGTTTCAGCAGCTAGCACGCTCTCCGTGTGCAGGAGAAGCGGCTGAGGCTTCCTTGCCGGAGACGAGGCACCTTCGCCGGCAGAGAGCCTCCGGCCGGCCGCGGTGCGCTCCGGAGCGGGGGCTTGTGCCGAAAGAGGCCGGGAACAGGCGCTTACCTTCGGACAGCTCCGGATGCCCGTCTAATGCGTCTCTTGTCGCCTACACGGCAGGGAAAAGCTTTTCCACTCTGTCTAGGAAGGAGAAAGTGTGCCAGCACAGCAAATGCCTCCCGGACTTTCCCTGCAATTCAGCAAGTGCTTTGCAGCTTGAAATTGGAAGGAAAGCCTCAGATTTAGCAGCCAGAGCTTCAGGAGGAGCAGCAGCGAGCACAGCATCGCTTTTGCAGCAGCTCCTTCCATGTGCTTGTTTTTGGGAGTTGAAAGGCTTGCAGAGTGTTCAAGTAGCTTTTTCTCTCCGCTGGAAAGCTGCACGCTCAGTGCCAGTGTTCTGCAGCTTCTTTCTTCACGTTTCAGCAGCTAGCACGCTCTCCGTGTGCAGGAGAAGCGGCTGAGGCTTCCTTGCCGGAGACGAGGCACCTTCGCCGGCAGAGAGCCTCCGGCCGGCCGCGGTGCGCTCCGGAGCGGGGGCTTGTGCCGAAAGAGGCCGGCAACAGACGCTTACCTTCGGACAGCTCCGGATGCCCGTCTAATGCGTCTCTTGTCGCCTACACGGCAGGGAAAAGCTTTTCCACTCTGTCTAGGAAGGAGAAAGTGTGCCAGCACAGCAAATGCCTCCCGGACTTTCCCTGCAATTCAGCAAGTGCTTTGCAGCTTGAAATTGGAAGGAAAGCCTCAGATTTAGCAGCCAGAGCTTCAGGAGGAGCAGCAGCGAGCACAGCATCGCTTTTGCAGCAGCTCCTTCCATGTGCTTGTTTTTGGGAGTTGAAAGGCTTGCAGAGTGTTCAAGTAGCTTTTTCTCTCCGCTGGAAAGCTGCACGCTCAGTGCCAGTGTTCTGCAGCTTCTTTCTTCACGTTTCAGCAGCTAGCACGCTCTCCGTGTGCAGGAGAAGCGGCTGAGGCTTCCTTGCCGGAGACGAGGCACCTTCGCCGGCAGAGAGCCTCCGGCCGGCCGCGGTGCGCTCCGGAGCGGGGGCTTGTGCCGAAAGAGGCCGGCAACAGGCGCTTACCTTCGGACAGCTCCGGATGCCCGTCTAATGCGTCTCTTGTCGCCTACACGGCAGGGAAAAGCTTTTCCACTCTGTCTAGGAAGGAGAAAGTGTGCCAGCACAGCAAATGCCTCCCGGACTTTCCCTGCAATTCAGCAAGTGCTTTGCAGCTTGAAATTGGAAGGAAAGCCTCAGATTTAGCAGCCAGAGCTTCAGGAGGAGCAGCAGCGAGCACAGCATCGCTTTTGCAGCAGCTCCTTCCATGTGCATGTTTTTGGGAGTGGAAAGGCTTGCAGAGTGTTCAAGTAGCTTTTTCTCTCCGCTGGAAAGCTGCACGCTCAGTGCCAGTGTTCTGCAGCTTCTTTCTTCACGTTTCAGCAGCTAGCACGCTCTCCGTGTGCAGGAGAAGCGGCTGAGGCTTCCTTGCCGGAGACGAGGCACCTTCGCCGGCAGAGAGCCTCCGGCCGGCCGCGGTGCGCTCCGGAGCGGGGGCTTGTGCCGAAAGAGGCCGGGAACAGGCGCTTACCTTCGGACAGCTCCGGATGCCCGTCTAATGCGTCTCTTGTCGCCTACACGGCAGGGAAAAGCTTTTCCACTCTGTCTAGGAAGGAGAAAGTGTGCCAGCACAGCAAATGCCTCCCGGACTTTCCCTGCAATTCAGCAAGTGCTTTGCAGCTTGAAATTGGAAGGAAAGCCTCAGATTTAGCAGCCAGAGCTTCAGGAGCAGCAGCAGCGAGCACAGCATCGCTTTTGCAGCAGCTCCTTCCATGTGCATGTTTTTGGGAGTGGAAAGGCTTGCAGAGTGTTCAAGTAGCTTTTTCTCTCCGCTGGAAAGCTGCACGCTCAGTGCCAGTGTTCTGCAGCTTCTTTCTTCACGTTTCAGCAGCTAGCACGCTCTCCGTGTGCAGGAGAAGCGGCTGAGGCTTCCTTGCCGGAGACGAGGCACCTTCGCCGGCAGAGAGCCTCCGGCCGGCCGCGGTGCGCTCCGGAGCGGGGGCTTGTGCCGAAAGAGGCCGGGAACAGGCGCTTACCTTCGGACAGCTCCGGATGCCCGTCTAATGCGTCTCTTGTCGCCTACACGGCAGGGAAAAGCTTTTCCACTCTGTCTAGGAAGGAGAAAGTGTGCCAGCACAGCAAATGCCTCCCGGACTTTCCCTGCAATTCAGCAAGTGCTTTGCAGCTTGAAATTGGAAGGAAAGCCTCAGATTTAGCAGCCAGAGCTTCAGGAGCAGCAGCAGCGAGCACAGCATCGCTTTTGCAGCAGCTCCTTCCATGTGCATGTTTTTGGGAGTGGAAAGGCTTGCAGAGTGTTCAAGTAGCTTTTTCTCTCCGCTGGAAAGCTGCACGCTCAGTGCCAGTGTTCTGCAGCTTCTTTCTTCACGTTTCAGCAGCTAGCACGCTCTCCGTGTGCAGGAGAAGCGGCTGAGGCTTCCTTGCCGGAGACGAGGCACCTTCGCCGGCAGAGAGCCTCCGGCCGGCCGCGGTGCGCTCCGGAGCGGGGGCTTGTGCCGAAAGAGGCCGGGAACAGGCGCTTACCTTCGGACAGCTCCGGATGCCCGTCTAATGCGTCTCTTGTCGCCTACACGGCAGGGAAAAGCTTTTCCACTCTGTCTAGGAAGGAGAAAGTGTGCCAGCACAGCAAATGCCTCCCGGACTTTCCCTGCAATTCAGCAAGTGCTTTGCAGCTTGAAATTGGAAGGAAAGCCTCAGATTTAGCAGCCAAAGCTTCAGGAGGAGCAGCAGCGAGCACAGCATCGCTTTTGCAGCAGCTCCTTCCATGTGCATGTTTTTGGGAGTGGAAAGGCTTGCAGAGTGTTCAAGTAGCTTTTTCTCTCCGCTGGAAAGCTGCACGCTCAGTGCCAGTGTTCTGCAGCTTCTTTCTTCACGTTTCAGCAGCTAGCACGCTCTCCGTGTGCAGGAGAAGCGGCTGAGGCTTCCTTGCCGGAGAAGCGGCACCTTCGCCGGCAGAGAGCCTCCGGCTGGCCGCGGTGCGCTCCGGAGCGGGGGCTTGTGCCGAAAGAGGCCGGGAACAGGCGCTTACCTTCGGACAGCTCCGGATGCCCGTCTAATGCGTCTCTTGTCGCCTACACGGCAGGGAAAAGCTTTTCCACTCTGTCTAGGAAGGAGAAAGTGTGCCAGCACAGCAAATGCCTCCCGGACTTTCCCTGCAATTCAGCAAGTGCTTTGCAGCTTGAAATTGGAAGGAAAGCCTCAGATTTAGCAGCCAGAGCTTCAGGAGCAGCAGCAGCGAGCACAGCATCGCTTTTGCAGCAGCTCCTTCCATGTGCATGTTTTTGGGAGTGGAAAGGCTTGCAGAGTGTTCAAGTAGCTTTTTCTCTCCGCTGGAAAGCTGCACGCTCAGTGCCAGTGTTCTGCAGCTTCTTTCTTCACGTTTCAGCAGCTAGCACGCTCTCCGTGTGCAGGAGAAGCGGCTGAGGCTTCCTTGCCGGAGAAGCGGCACCTTCGCCGGCAGAGAGCCTCCGGCCGGCCGCGGTGCGCTCCGGAGCGGGGGCTTGTGCCGAAAGAGGCCGGGAACAGGCGCTTACCTTCGGACAGCTCCGGATGCCCGTCTAATGCGTCTCTTGTCGCCTACACGGCAGGGAAAAGCTTTTCCACTCTGTCTAGGAAGGAGAAAGTGTGCCAGCACAGCAAATGCCTCCCGGACTTTCCCTGCAATTCAGCAAGTGCTTTGCAGCTTGAAATTGGAAGGAAAGCCTCAGATTTAGCAGCCAGAGCTTCAGGAGGAGCAGCAGCGAGCACAGCATCGCTTTTGCAGCAGCTCCTTCCATGTGCATGTTTTTGGGAGTGGAAAGGCTTGCAGAGTGTTCAAGTAGCTTTTTCTCTCCGCTGGAAAGCTGCACGCTCAGTGCCAGTGTTCTGCAGCTTCTTTCTTCACGTTTCAGCAGCTAGCACGCTCTCCGTGTGCAGGAGAAGCGGCTGAGGCTTCCTTGCCGGAGAAGCGGCACCTTCGCCGGCAGAGAGCCTCCGGCTGGCCGCGGTGCGCTCCGGAGCGGGGGCTTGTGCCGAAAGAGGCCGGGAACAGGCGCTTACCTTCGGACAGCTCCGGATGCCCGTCTAATGCGTCTCTTGTCGCCTACACGGCAGGGAAAAGCTTTTCCACTCTGTCTAGGAAGGAGAAAGTGTGCCAGCACAGCAAATGCCTCCCGGACTTTCCCTGCAATTCAGCAAGTGCTTTGCAGCTTGAAATTGGAAGGAAAGCCTCAGATTTAGCAGCCAGAGCTTCAGGAGCAGCAGCAGCGAGCACAGCATCGCTTTTGCAGCAGCTCCTTCCATGTGCATGTTTTTGGGAGTGGAAAGGCTTGCAGAGTGTTCAAGTAGCTTTTTCTCTCCGCTGGAAAGCTGCACGCTCAGTGCCAGTGTTCTGCAGCTTCTTTCTTCACGTTTCAGCAGCTAGCACGCTCTCCGTGTGCAGGAGAAGCGGCTGAGGCTTCCTTGCCGGAGACGAGGCACCTTCGCCGGCAGAGAGCCTCCGGCCGGCCGCGGTGCGCTCCGGAGCGGGGGCTTGTGCCGAAAGAGGCCGGGAACAGGCGCTTACCTTCGGACAGCTCCGGATGCCCGTCTAATGCGTCTCTTGTCGCCTACACGGCAGGGAAAAGCTTTTCCACTCTGTCTAGGAAGGAGAAAGTGTGCCAGCACAGCAAATGCCTCCCGGACTTTCCCTGCAATTCAGCAAGTGCTTTGCAGCTTGAAATTGGAAGGAAAGCCTCAGATTTAGCAGCCAGAGCTTCAGGAGGAGCAGCAGCGAGCACAGCATCGCTTTTGCAGCAGCTCCTTCCATGTGCATGTTTTTGGGAGTGGAAAGGCTTGCAGAGTGTTCAAGTAGCTTTTTCTCTCCGCTGGAAAGCTGCACGCTCAGTGCCAGTGTTCTGCGGCTTCTTTCTTCACGTTTCAGCAGCTAGCACGCTCTCCGTGTGCAGGAGAAGCGGCTGAGGCTTCCTTGCCGGAGACGAGGCATCTTCGCCGGCAGAGAGCCTCCGGCCGGCCGCGGTGCGCTCCGGAGCGGGGGCTTGTGCCGAAAGAGGCCGGGAACAGGCGCTTACCTTCGGACAGCTCCGGATGCCCGTCTAATGCGTCTCTTGTCGCCTACACGGCAGGGAAAAGCTTTTCCACTCTGTCTAGGAAGGAGAAAGTGTGCCAGCAGAGCAAATGCCTCCCGGACTTTCCCTGCAATTCAGCAAGTGCTTTGCAGCTTGAAATTGGAAGGAAAGCCTCAGATTTAGCAGCCAGAGCTTCAGGAGCAGCAGCAGCGAGCACAGCATCGCTTTTGCAGCAGCTCCTTCCATGTGCATGTTTTTGGGAGTGGAAAGGCTTGCAGAGTGTTCAAGTAGCTTTTTCTCTCCGCTGGAAAGCTGCACGCTCAGTGCCAGTGTTCTGCAGCTTCTTTCTTCACGTTTCAGCAGCTAGCACGCTCTCCGTGTGCAGGAGAAGCGGCTGAGGCTTCCTTGCCGGAGACGAGGCACCTTCGCCGGCAGAGAGCCTCCGGCCGGCCGCGGTGCGCTCCGGAGCGGGGGCTTGTGCCGAAAGAGGCCGGGAACAGGCGCTTACCTTCGGACAGCTCCGGAGGCCCGTCTAATGCGTCTCTTGTCGCCTACACGGCAGGGAAAAGCTTTTCCACTCTGTCTAGGAAGGAGAAAGTGTGCCAGCACAGCAAATGCCTCCCGGACTTTCCCTGCAATTCAGCAAGTGCTTTGCAGCTTGAAATTGGAAGGAAAGCCTCAGATTTAGCAGCCAGAGCTTCAGGAGGAGCAGCAGCGAGCACAGCATCGCTTTTGCAGCAGCTCCTTCCATGTGCATGTTTTTGGGAGTGGAAAGGCTTGCAGAGTGTTCAAGTAGCTTTTTCTCTCCGCTGGAAAGCTGCACGCTCAGTGCCAGTGTTCTGCAGCTTCTTTCTTCACGTTTCAGCAGCTAGCACGCTCTCCGTGTGCAGGAGAAGCGGCTGAGGCTTCCTTGCCGGAGACGAGGCACCTTCGCCGGCAGAGAGCCTCCGGCCGGCCGCGGTGCGCTCCGGAGCGGGGGCTTGTGCCGAAAGAGGCCGGGAACAGGCGCTTACCTTCGGACAGCTCCGGATGCCCGTCTAATGCGTCTCTTGTCGCCTACACGGCAGGGAAAAGCTTTTCCACTCTGTCTAGGAAGGAGAAAGTGTGCCAGCACAGCAAATGCCTCCCGGACTTTCCCTGCAATTCAGCAAGTGCTTTGCAGCTTGAAATTGGAAGGAAAGCCTCAGATTTAGCAGCCAGAGCTTCAGGAGGAGCAGCAGCGAGCACAGCATCGCTTTTGCAGCAGCTCCTTCCATGTGCATGTTTTTGGGAGTGGAAAGGCTTGCAGAGTGTTCAAGTAGCTTTTTCTCTCCGCTGGAAAGCTGCACGCTCAGTGCCAGTGTTCTGCAGCTTCTTTCTTCACGTTTCAGCAGCTAGCACGCTCTCCGTGTGCAGGAGAAGCGGCTGAGGCTTCCTTGCCGGAGCAGCGGCACCTTCGCCGGCAGAGAGCCTCCGGCTGGCCGCGGTGCGCTCCGGAGCGGGGGCTTGTGCCGAAAGAGGCCGGGAACAGGCGCTTACCTTCGGACAGCTCCGGATGCCCGTCTAATGCGTCTCTTGTCGCCTACACGGCAGGGAAAAGCTTTTCCACTCTGTCTAGGAAGGAGAAAGTGTGCCAGCACAGCAAATGCCTCCCGGACTTTCCCTGCAATTCAGCAAGTGCTTTGCAGCTTGAAATTGGAAGGAAAGCCTCAGATTTAGCAGCCAGAGCTTCAGGAGCAGCAGCAGCGAGCACAGCATCGCTTTTGCAGCAGCTCCTTCCATGTGCATGTTTTTGGGAGTGGAAAGGCTTGCAGAGTGTTCAAGTAGCTTTTTCTCTCCGCTGGAAAGCTGCACGCTCAGTGCCAGTGTTCTGCAGCTTCTTTCTTCACGTTTCAGCAGCTAGCACGCTCTCCGTGTGCAGGAGAAGCGGCTGAGGCTTCCTTGCCGGAGACGAGGCACCTTCGCCGGCAGAGAGCCTCCGGCCGGCCGCGGTGCGCTCCGGAGCGGGGGCTTGTGCCGAAAGAGGCCGGGAACAGGCGCTTACCTTCGGACAGCTCCGGATGCCCGTCTAATGCGTCTCTTGTCGCCTACACGGCAGGGAAAAGCTTTTCCACTCTGTCTAGGAAGGAGAAAGTGTGCCAGCACAGCAAATGCCTCCCGGACTTTCCCTGCAATTCAGCAAGTGCTTTGCAGCTTGAAATTGGAAGGAAAGCCTCAGATTTAGCAGCCAGAGCTTCAGGAGGAGCAGCAGCGAGCACAGCATCGCTTTTGCAGCAGCTCCTTCCATGTGCATGTTTTTGGGAGTGGAAAGGCTTGCAGAGTGTTCAAGTAGCTTTTTCTCTCCGCTGGAAAGCTGCACGCTCAGTGCCAGTGTTCTGCGGCTTCTTTCTTCACGTTTCAGCAGCTAGCACGCTCTCCGTGTGCAGGAGAAGCGGCTGAGGCTTCCTTGCCGGAGACGAGGCATCTTCGCCGGCAGAGAGCCTCCGGCCGGCCGCGGTGCGCTCCGGAGCGGGGGCTTGTGCCGAAAGAGGCCGGGAACAGGCGCTTACCTTCGGACAGCTCCGGATGCCCGTCTAATGCGTCTCTTGTCGCCTACACGGCAGGGAAAAGCTTTTCCACTCTGTCTAGGAAGGAGAAAGTGTGCCAGCAGAGCAAATGCCTCCCGGACTTTCCCTGCAATTCAGCAAGTGCTTTGCAGCTTGAAATTGGAAGGAAAGCCTCAGATTTAGCAGCCAGAGCTTCAGGAGCAGCAGCAGCGAGCACAGCATCGCTTTTGCAGCAGCTCCTTCCATGTGCATGTTTTTGGGAGTGGAAAGGCTTGCAGAGTGTTCAAGTAGCTTTTTCTCTCCGCTGGAAAGCTGCACGCTCAGTGCCAGTGTTCTGCAGCTTCTTTCTTCACGTTTCAGCAGCTAGCACGCTCTCCGTGTGCAGGAGAAGCGGCTGAGGCTTCCTTGCCGGAGACGAGGCACCTTCGCCGGCAGAGAGCCTCCGGCCGGCCGCGGTGCGCTCCGGAGCGGGGGCTTGTGCCGAAAGAGGCCGGGAACAGGCGCTTACCTTCGGACAGCTCCGGATGCCCGTCTAATGCGTCTCTTGTCGCCTACACGGCAGGGAAAAGCTTTTCCACTCTGTCTAGGAAGGAGAAAGTGTGCCAGCACAGCAAATGCCTCCCGGACTTTCCCTGCAATTCAGCAAGTGCTTTGCAGCTTGAAATTGGAAGGAAAGCCTCAGATTTAGCAGCCAGAGCTTCAGGAGCAGCAGCAGCGAGCACAGCATCGCTTTTGCAGCAGCTCCTTCCATGTGCATGTTTTTGGGAGTGGAAAGGCTTGCAGAGTGTTCAAGTAGCTTTTTCTCTCCGCTGGAAAGCTGCACGCTCAGTGCCAGTGTTCTGCAGCTTCTTTCTTCACGTTTCAGCAGCTAGCACGCTCTCCGTGTGCAGGAGAAGCGGCTGAGGCTTCCTTGCCGGAGACGAGGCACCTTCGCCGAGAGAGAGCCTCCGGCCGGCCGCGGTGCGCTCCGGAGCGGGGGCTTGTGCCGAAAGAGGCCGGGAACAGGCGCTTACCTTCGGACAGCTCCGGATGCCCGTCTAATGCGTCTCTTGTCGCCTACACGGCAGGGAAAAGCTTTTCCACTCTGTCTAGGAAGGAGAAAGTGTGCCAGCACAGCAAATGCCTCCCGGACTTTCCCTGCAATTCAGCAAGTGCTTTGCAGCTTGAAATTGGAAGGAAAGCCTCAGATTTAGCAGCCAAAGCTTCAGGAGGAGCAGCAGCGAGCACAGCATCGCTTTTGCAGCAGCTCCTTCCATGTGCATGTTTTTGGGAGTGGAAAGGCTTGCAGAGTGTTCAAGTAGCTTTTTCTCTCCGCTGGAAAGCTGCACGCTCAGTGCCAGTGTTCTGCAGCTTCTTTCTTCACGTTTCAGCAGCTAGCACGCTCTCCGTGTGCAGGAGAAGCGGCTGAGGCTTCCTTGCCGGAGACGAGGCACCTTCGCCGGCAGAGAGCCTCCGGCCGGCCGCGGTGCGCTCCGGAGCGGGGGCTTGTGCCGAAAGAGGCCGGCAACAGGCGCTTACCTTCGGACAGCTCCGGATGCCCGTCTAATGCGTCTCTTGTCGCCTACACGGCAGGGAAAAGCTTTTCCACTCTGTCTAGGAAGGAGAAAGTGTGCCAGCACAGCAAATGCCTCCCGGACTTTCCCTGCAATTCAGCAAGTGCTTTGCAGCTTGAAATTGGAAGGAAAGCCTCAGATTTAGCAGCCAGAGCTTCAGGAGCAGCAGCAGCGAGCACAGCATCGCTTTTGCAGCAGCTCCTTCCATGTGCATGTTTTTGGGAGTGGAAAGGCTTGCAGAGTGTTCAAGTAGCTTTTTCTCTCCGCTGGAAAGCTGCACGCTCAGTGCCAGTGTTCTGCAGCTTCTTTCTTCACGTTTCAGCAGCTAGCACGCTCTCCGTGTGCAGGAGAAGCGGCTGAGGCTTCCTTGCCGGAGACGAGGCACCTTCGCCGAGAGAGAGCCTCCGGCCGGCCGCGGTGCGCTCCGGAGCGGGGGCTTGTGCCGAAAGAGGCCGGGAACAGGCGCTTACCTTCGGACAGCTCCGGATGCCCGTCTAATGCGTCTCTTGTCGCCTACACGGCAGGGAAAAGCTTTTCCACTCTGTCTAGGAAGGAGAAAGTGTGCCAGCACAGCAAATGCCTCCCGGACTTTCCCTGCAATTCAGCAAGTGCTTTGCAGCTTGAAATTGGAAGGAAAGCCTCAGATTTAGCAGCCAGAGCTTCAGGAGCAGCAGCAGCGAGCACAGCATCGCTTTTGCAGCAGCTCCTTCCATGTGCATGTTTTTGGGAGTGGAAAGGCTTGCAGAGTGTTCAAGTAGCTTTTTCTCTCCGCTGGAAAGCTGCACGCTCAGTGCCAGTGTTCTGCAGCTTCTTTCTTCACGTTTCAGCAGCTAGCACGCTCTCCGTGTGCAGGAGAAGCGGCTGAGGCTTCCTTGCCGGAGACGAGGCACCTTCGCCGGCAGAGAGCCTCCGGCCGGCCGCGGTGCGCTCCGGAGCGGGGGCTTGTGCCGAAAGAGGCCGGGAACAGGCGCTTACCTTCGGACAGCTCCGGATGCCCGTCTAATGCGTCTCTTGTCGCCTACACGGCAGGGAAAAGCTTTTCCACTCTGTCTAGGAAGGAGAAAGTGTGCCAGCACAGCAAATGCCTCCCGGACTTTCCCTGCAATTCAGCAAGTGCTTTGCAGCTTGAAATTGGAAGGAAAGCCTCAGATTTAGCAGCCAAAGCTTCAGGAGGAGCAGCAGCGAGCACAGCATCGCTTTTGCAGCAGCTCCTTCCATGTGCATGTTTTTGGGAGTGGAAAGGCTTGCAGAGTGTTCAAGTAGCTTTTTCTCTCCGCTGGAAAGCTGCACGCTCAGTGCCAGTGTTCTGCAGCTTCTTTCTTCACGTTTCAGCAGCTAGCACGCTCTCCGTGTGCAGGAGAAGCGGCTGAGGCTTCCTTGCCGGAGACGAGGCACCTTCGCCGGCAGAGAGCCTCCGGCCGGCCGCGGTGCGCTCCGGAGCGGGGGCTTGTGCCGAAAGAGGCCGGGAACAGGCGCTTACCTTCGGACAGCTCCGGATGCCCGTCTAATGCGTCTCTTGTCGCCTACACGGCAGGGAAAAGCTTTTCCACTCTGTCTAGGAAGGAGAAAGTGTGCCAGCAGAGCAAATGCCTCCCGGACTTTCCCTGCAATTCAGCAAGTGCTTTGCAGCTTGAAATTGGAAGGAAAGCCTCAGATTTAGCAGCCAGAGCTTCAGGAGCAGCAGCAGCGAGCACAGCATCGCTTTTGCAGCAGCTCCTTCCATGTGCATGTTTTTGGGAGTGGAAAGGCTTGCAGAGTGTTCAAGTAGCTTTTTCTCTCCGCTGGAAAGCTGCACGCTCAGTGCCAGTGTTCTGCAGCTTCTTTCTTCACGTTTCAGCAGCTAGCACGCTCTCCGTGTGCAGGAGAAGCGGCTGAGGCTTCCTTGCCGGAGACGAGGCACCTTCGCCGGCAGAGAGCCTCCGGCCGGCCGCGGTGCGCTCCGGAGCGGGGGCTTGTGCCGAAAGAGGCCGGGAACAGGCGCTTACCTTCGGACAGCTCCGGATGCCCGTCTAATGCGTCTCTTGTCGCCTACACGGCAGGGAAAAGCTTTTCCACTCTGTCTAGGAAGGAGAAAGTGTGCCAGCACAGCAAATGCCTCCCGGACTTTCCCTGCAATTCAGCAAGTGCTTTGCAGCTTGAAATTGGAAGGAAAGCCTCAGATTTAGCAGCCAAAGCTTCAGGAGGAGCAGCAGCGAGCACAGCATCGCTTTTGCAGCAGCTCCTTCCATGTGCATGTTTTTGGGAGTGGAAAGGCTTGCAGAGTGTTCAAGTAGCTTTTTCTCTCCGCTGGAAAGCTGCACGCTCAGTGCCAGTGTTCTGCAGCTTCTTTCTTCACGTTTCAGCAGCTAGCACGCTCTCCGTGTGCAGGAGAAGCGGCTGAGGCTTCCTTGCCGGAGACGAGGCACCTTCGCCGGCAGAGAGCCTCCGGCCGGCCGCGGTGCGCTCCGGAGCGGGGGCTTGTGCCGAAAGAGGCCGGCAACAGGCGCTTACCTTCGGACAGCTCCGGATGCCCGTCTAATGCGTCTCTTGTCGCCTACACGGCAGGGAAAAGCTTTTCCACTCTGTCTAGGAAGGAGAAAGTGTGCCAGCACAGCAAATGCCTCCCGGACTTTCCCTGCAATTCAGCAAGTGCTTTGCAGCTTGAAATTGGAAGGAAAGCCTCAGATTTAGCAGCCAGAGCTTCAGGAGCAGCAGCAGCGAGCACAGCATCGCTTTTGCAGCAGCTCCTTCCATGTGCATGTTTTTGGGAGTGGAAAGGCTTGCAGAGTGTTCAAGTAGCTTTTTCTCTCCGCTGGAAAGCTGCACGCTCAGTGCCAGTGTTCTGCAGCTTCTTTCTTCACGTTTCAGCAGCTAGCACGCTCTCCGTGTGCAGGAGAAGCGGCTGAGGCTTCCTTGCCGGAGACGAGGCACCTTCGCCGAGAGAGAGCCTCCGGCCGGCCGCGGTGCGCTCCGGAGCGGGGGCTTGTGCCGAAAGAGGCCGGGAACAGGCGCTTACCTTCGGACAGCTCCGGATGCCCGTCTAATGCGTCTCTTGTCGCCTACACGGCAGGGAAAAGCTTTTCCACTCTGTCTAGGAAGGAGAAAGTGTGCCAGCACAGCAAATGCCTCCCGGACTTTCCCTGCAATTCAGCAAGTGCTTTGCAGCTTGAAATTGGAAGGAAAGCCTCAGATTTAGCAGCCAGAGCTTCAGGAGCAGCAGCAGCGAGCACAGCATCGCTTTTGCAGCAGCTCCTTCCATGTGCATGTTTTTGGGAGTGGAAAGGCTTGCAGAGTGTTCAAGTAGCTTTTTCTCTCCGCTGGAAAGCTGCACGCTCAGTGCCAGTGTTCTGCAGCTTCTTTCTTCACGTTTCAGCAGCTAGCACGCTCTCCGTGTGCAGGAGAAGCGGCTGAGGCTTCCTTGCCGGAGACGAGGCACCTTCGCCGGCAGAGAGCCTCCGGCCGGCCGCGGTGCGCTCCGGAGCGGGGGCTTGTGCCGAAAGAGGCCGGGAACAGGCGCTTACCTTCGGACAGCTCCGGATGCCCGTCTAATGCGTCTCTTGTCGCCTACACGGCAGGGAAAAGCTTTTCCACTCTGTCTAGGAAGGAGAAAGTGTGCCAGCAGAGCAAATGCCTCCCGGACTTTCCCTGCAATTCAGCAAGTGCTTTGCAGCTTGAAATTGGAAGGAAAGCCTCAGATTTAGCAGCCAGAGCTTCAGGAGCAGCAGCAGCGAGCACAGCATCGCTTTTGCAGCAGCTCCTTCCATGTGCATGTTTTTGGGAGTGGAAAGGCTTGCAGAGTGTTCAAGTAGCTTTTTCTCTCCGCTGGAAAGCTGCACGCTCAGTGCCAGTGTTCTGCAGCTTCTTTCTTCACGTTTCAGCAGCTAGCACGCTCTCCGTGTGCAGGAGAAGCGGCTGAGGCTTCCTTGCCGGAGACGAGGCACCTTCGCCGGCAGAGAGCCTCCGGCCGGCCGCGGTGCGCTCCGGAGCGGGGGCTTGTGCCGAAAGAGGCCGGGAACAGGCGCTTACCTTCGGACAGCTCCGGATGCCCGTCTAATGCGTCTCTTGTCGCCTACACGGCAGGGAAAAGCTTTTCCACTCTGTCTAGGAAGGAGAAAGTGTGCCAGCACAGCAAATGCCTCCCGGACTTTCCCTGCAATTCAGCAAGTGCTTTGCAGCTTGAAATTGGAAGGAAAGCCTCAGATTTAGCAGCCAAAGCTTCAGGAGGAGCAGCAGCGAGCACAGCATCGCTTTTGCAGCAGCTCCTTCCATGTGCATGTTTTTGGGAGTGGAAAGGCTTGCAGAGTGTTCAAGTAGCTTTTTCTCTCCGCTGGAAAGCTGCACGCTCAGTGCCAGTGTTCTGCAGCTTCTTTCTTCACGTTTCAGCAGCTAGCACGCTCTCCGTGTGCAGGAGAAGCGGCTGAGGCTTCCTTGCCGGAGACGAGGCACCTTCGCCGGCAGAGAGCCTCCGGCCGGCCGCGGTGCGCTCCGGAGCGGGGGCTTGTGCCGAAAGAGGCCGGCAACAGGCGCTTACCTTCGGACAGCTCCGGATGCCCGTCTAATGCGTCTCTTGTCGCCTACACGGCAGGGAAAAGCTTTTCCACTCTGTCTAGGAAGGAGAAAGTGTGCCAGCACAGCAAATGCCTCCCGGACTTTCCCTGCAATTCAGCAAGTGCTTTGCAGCTTGAAATTGGAAGGAAAGCCTCAGATTTAGCAGCCAGAGCTTCAGGAGCAGCAGCAGCGAGCACAGCATCGCTTTTGCAGCAGCTCCTTCCATGTGCATGTTTTTGGGAGTGGAAAGGCTTGCAGAGTGTTCAAGTAGCTTTTTCTCTCCGCTGGAAAGCTGCACGCTCAGTGCCAGTGTTCTGCAGCTTCTTTCTTCACGTTTCAGCAGCTAGCACGCTCTCCGTGTGCAGGAGAAGCGGCTGAGGCTTCCTTGCCGGAGACGAGGCACCTTCGCCGAGAGAGAGCCTCCGGCCGGCCGCGGTGCGCTCCGGAGCGGGGGCTTGTGCCGAAAGAGGCCGGGAACAGGCGCTTACCTTCGGACAGCTCCGGATGCCCGTCTAATGCGTCTCTTGTCGCCTACACGGCAGGGAAAAGCTTTTCCACTCTGTCTAGGAAGGAGAAAGTGTGCCAGCACAGCAAATGCCTCCCGGACTTTCCCTGCAATTCAGCAAGTGCTTTGCAGCTTGAAATTGGAAGGAAAGCCTCAGATTTAGCAGCCAGAGCTTCAGGAGCAGCAGCAGCGAGCACAGCATCGCTTTTGCAGCAGCTCCTTCCATGTGCATGTTTTTGGGAGTGGAAAGGCTTGCAGAGTGTTCAAGTAGCTTTTTCTCTCCGCTGGAAAGCTGCACGCTCAGTGCCAGTGTTCTGCAGCTTCTTTCTTCACGTTTCAGCAGCTAGCACGCTCTCCGTGTGCAGGAGAAGCGGCTGAGGCTTCCTTGCCGGAGACGAGGCACCTTCGCCGGCAGAGAGCCTCCGGCCGGCCGCGGTGCGCTCCGGAGCGGGGGCTTGTGCCGAAAGAGGCCGGGAACAGGCGCTTACCTTCGGACAGCTCCGGATGCCCGTCTAATGCGTCTCTTGTCGCCTACACGGCAGGGAAAAGCTTTTCCACTCTGTCTAGGAAGGAGAAAGTGTGCCAGCACAGCAAATGCCTCCCGGACTTTCCCTGCAATTCAGCAAGTGCTTTGCAGCTTGAAATTGGAAGGAAAGCCTCAGATTTAGCAGCCAAAGCTTCAGGAGGAGCAGCAGCGAGCACAGCATCGCTTTTGCAGCAGCTCCTTCCATGTGCATGTTTTTGGGAGTGGAAAGGCTTGCAGAGTGTTCAAGTAGCTTTTTCTCTCCGCTGGAAAGCTGCACGCTCAGTGCCAGTGTTCTGCAGCTTCTTTCTTCACGTTTCAGCAGCTAGCACGCTCTCCGTGTGCAGGAGAAGCGGCTGAGGCTTCCTTGCCGGAGAAGCGGCACCTTCGCCGGCAGAGAGCCTCCGGCCGGCCGCGGTGCGCTCCGGAGCGGGGGCTTGTGCCGAAAGAGGCCGGGAACAGGCGCTTACCTTCGGACAGCTCCGGATGCCCGTCTAATGCGTCTCTTGTCGCCTACACGGCAGGGAAAAGCTTTTCCACTCTGTCTAGGAAGGAGAAAGTGTGCCAGCACAGCAAATGCCTCCCGGACTTTCCCTGCAATTCAGCAAGTGCTTTGCAGCTTGAAATTGGAAGGAAAGCCTCAGATTTAGCAGCCAGAGCTTCAGGAGCAGCAGCAGCGAGCACAGCATCGCTTTTGCAGCAGCTCCTTCCATGTGCATGTTTTTGGGAGTGGAAAGGCTTGCAGAGTGTTCAAGTAGCTTTTTCTCTCCGCTGGAAAGCTGCACGCTCAGTGCCAGTGTTCTGCAGCTTCTTTCTTCACGTTTCAGCAGCTAGCACGCTCTCCGTGTGCAGGAGAAGCGGCTGAGGCTTCCTTGCCGGAGACGAGGCACCTTCGCCGGCAGAGAGCCTCCGGCCGGCCGCGGTGCGCTCCGGAGCGGGGGCTTGTGCCGAAAGAGGCCGGGAACAGGCGCTTACCTTCGGACAGCTCCGGATGCCCGTCTAATGCGTCTCTTGTCGCCTACACGGCAGGGAAAAGCTTTTCCACTCTGTCTAGGAAGGAGAAAGTGTGCCAGCACAGCAAATGCCTCCCGGACTTTCCCTGCAATTCAGCAAGTGCTTTGCAGCTTGAAATTGGAAGGAAAGCCTCAGATTTAGCAGCCAGAGCTTCAGGAGGAGCAGCAGCGAGCACAGCATCGCTTTTGCAGCAGCTCCTTCCATGTGCATGTTTTTGGGAGTGGAAAGGCTTGCAGAGTGTTCAAGTAGCTTTTTCTCTCCGCTGGAAAGCTGCACGCTCAGTGCCAGTGTTCTGCAGCTTCTTTCTTCACGTTTCAGCAGCTAGCACGCTCTCCGTGTGCAGGAGAAGCGGCTGAGGCTTCCTTGCCGGAGACGAGGCACCTTCGCCGGCAGAGAGCCTCCGGCCGGCCGCGGTGCGCTCCGGAGCGGGGGCTTGTGCCGAAAGAGGCCGGGAACAGGCGCTTACCTTCGGACAGCTCCGGAGGCCCGTCTAATGCGTCTCTTGTCGCCTACACGGCAGGGAAAAGCTTTTCCACTCTGTCTAGGAAGGAGAAAGTGTGCCAGCACAGCAAATGCCTCCCGGACTTTCCCTGCAATTCAGCAAGTGCTTTGCAGCTTGAAATTGGAAGGAAAGCCTCAGATTTAGCAGCCAGAGCTTCAGGAGCAGCAGCAGCGAGCACAGCATCGCTTTTGCAGCAGCTCCTTCCATGTGCATGTTTTTGGGAGTGGAAAGGCTTGCAGAGTGTTCAAGTAGCTTTTTCTCTCCGCTGGAAAGCTGCACGCTCAGTGCCAGTGTTCTGCAGCTTCTTTCTTCACGTTTCAGCAGCTAGCACGCTCTCCGTGTGCAGGAGAAGCGGCTGAGGCTTCCTTGCCGGAGAAGCGGCACCTTCGCCGGCAGAGAGCCTCCGGCCGGCCGCGGTGCGCTCCGGAGCGGGGGCTTGTGCCGAAAGAGGCCGGGAACAGGCGCTTACCTTCGGACAGCTCCGGATGCCCGTCTAATGCGTCTCTTGTCGCCTACACGGCAGGGAAAAGCTTTTCCACTCTGTCTAGGAAGGAGAAAGTGTGCCAGCAGAGCAAATGCCTCCCGGACTTTCCCTGCAATTCAGCAAGTGCTTTGCAGCTTGAAATTGGAAGGAAAGCCTCAGATTTAGCAGCCAGAGCTTCAGGAGGAGCAGCAGCGAGCACAGCATCGCTTTTGCAGCAGCTCCTTCCATGTGCATGTTTTTGGGAGTGGAAAGGCTTGCAGAGTGTTCAAGTAGCTTTTTCTCTCCGCTGGAAAGCTGCACGCTCAGTGCCAGTGTTCTGCAGCTTCTTTCTTCACGTTTCAGCAGCTAGCACGCTCTCCGTGTGCAGGAGAAGCGGCTGAGGCTTCCTTGCCGGAGACGAGGCACCTTCGCCGGCAGAGAGCCTCCGGCCGGCCGCGGTGCGCTCCGGAGCGGGGGCTTGTGCCGAAAGAGGCCGGGAACAGGCGCTTACCTTCGGACAGCTCCGGATGCCCGTCTAATGCGTCTCTTGTCGCCTACACGGCAGGGAAAAGCTTTTCCACTCTGTCTAGGAAGGAGAAAGTGTGCCAGCACAGCAAATGCCTCCCGGACTTTCCCTGCAATTCAGCAAGTGCTTTGCAGCTTGAAATTGGAAGGAAAGCCTCAGATTTAGCAGCCAGAGCTTCAGGAGCAGCAGCAGCGAGCACAGCATCGCTTTTGCAGCAGCTCCTTCCATGTGCATGTTTTTGGGAGTGGAAAGGCTTGCAGAGTGTTCAAGTAGCTTTTTCTCTCCGCTGGAAAGCTGCACGCTCAGTGCCAGTGTTCTGCAGCTTCTTTCTTCACGTTTCAGCAGCTAGCACGCTCTCCGTGTGCAGGAGAAGCGGCTGAGGCTTCCTTGCCGGAGACGAGGCACCTTCGCCGGCAGAGAGCCTCCGGCCGGCCGCGGTGCGCTCCGGAGCGGGGGCTTGTGCCGAAAGAGGCCGGGAACAGGCGCTTACCTTCGGACAGCTCCGGATGCCCGTCTAATGCGTCTCTTGTCGCCTACACGGCAGGGAAAAGCTTTTCCACTCTGTCTAGGAAGGAGAAAGTGTGCCAGCACAGCAAATGCCTCCCGGACTTTCCCTGCAATTCAGCAAGTGCTTTGCAGCTTGAAATTGGAAGGAAAGCCTCAGATTTAGCAGCCAGAGCTTCAGGAGCAGCAGCAGCGAGCACAGCATCGCTTTTGCAGCAGCTCCTTCCATGTGCATGTTTTTGGGAGTGGAAAGGCTTGCAGAGTGTTCAAGTAGCTTTTTCTCTCCGCTGGAAAGCTGCACGCTCAGTGCCAGTGTTCTGCAGCTTCTTTCTTCACGTTTCAGCAGCTAGCACGCTCTCCGTGTGCAGGAGAAGCGGCTGAGGCTTCCTTGCCGGAGAAGCGGCACCTTCGCCGGCAGAGAGCCTCCGGCCGGCCGCGGTGCGCTCCGGAGCGGGGGCTTGTGCCGAAAGAGGCCGGGAACAGGCGCTTACCTTCGGACAGCTCCGGATGCCCGTCTAATGCGTCTCTTGTCGCCTACACGGCAGGGAAAAGCTTTTCCACTCTGTCTAGGAAGGAGAAAGTGTGCCAGCACAGCAAATGCCTCCCGGACTTTCCCTGCAATTCAGCAAGTGCTTTGCAGCTTGAAATTGGAAGGAAAGCCTCAGATTTAGCAGCCAGAGCTTCAGGAGCAGCAGCAGCGAGCACAGCATCGCTTTTGCAGCAGCTCCTTCCATGTGCATGTTTTTGGGAGTGGAAAGGCTTGCAGAGTGTTCAAGTAGCTTTTTCTCTCCGCTGGAAAGCTGCACGCTCAGTGCCAGTGTTCTGCAGCTTCTTTCTTCACGTTTCAGCAGCTAGCACGCTCTCCGTGTGCAGGAGAAGCGGCTGAGGCTTCCTTGCCGGAGACGAGGCACCTTCGCCGGCAGAGAGCCTCCGGCCGGCCGCGGTGCGCTCCGGAGCGGGGGCTTGTGCCGAAAGAGGCCGGGAACAGGCGCTTACCTTCGGACAGCTCCGGATGCCCGTCTAATGCGTCTCTTGTCGCCTACACGGCAGGGAAAAGCTTTTCCACTCTGTCTAGGAAGGAGAAAGTGTGCCAGCAGAGCAAATGCCTCCCGGACTTTCCCTGCAATTCAGCAAGTGCTTTGCAGCTTGAAATTGGAAGGAAAGCCTCAGATTTAGCAGCCAGAGCTTCAGGAGGAGCAGCAGCGAGCACAGCATCGCTTTTGCAGCAGCTCCTTCCATGTGCATGTTTTTGGGAGTGGAAAGGCTTGCAGAGTGTTCAAGTAGCTTTTTCTCTCCGCTGGAAAGCTGCACGCTCAGTGCCAGTGTTCTGCAGCTTCTTTCTTCACGTTTCAGCAGCTAGCACGCTCTCCGTGTGCAGGAGAAGCGGCTGAGGCTTCCTTGCCGGAGACGAGGCATCTTCGCCGGCAGAGAGCCTCCGGCCGGCCGCGGTGCGCTCCGGAGCGGGGGCTTGTGCCGAAAGAGGCCGGGAACAGGCGCTTACCTTCGGACAGCTCCGGATGCCCGTCTAATGCGTCTCTTGTCGCCTACACGGCAGGGAAAAGCTTTTCCACTCTGTCTAGGAAGGAGAAAGTGTGCCAGCAGAGCAAATGCCTCCCGGACTTTCCCTGCAATTCAGCAAGTGCTTTGCAGCTTGAAATTGGAAGGAAAGCCTCAGATTTAGCAGCCAGAGCTTCAGGAGCAGCAGCAGCGAGCACAGCATCGCTTTTGCAGCAGCTCCTTCCATGTGCATGTTTTTGGGAGTGGAAAGGCTTGCAGAATGTTCAAGTAGCTTTTTCTCTCCGCTGGAAAGCTGCACGCTCAGTGCCAGTGTTCTGCAGCTTCTTTCTTCACGTTTCAGCAGCTAGCACGCTCTCCGTGTGCAGGAGAAGCGGCTGAGGCTTCCTTGCCGGAGACGAGGCACCTTCGCCGGCAGAGAGCCTCCGGCCGGCCGCGGTGCGCTCCGGAGCGGGGGCTTGTGCCGAAAGAGGCCGGCAACAGGCGCTTACCTTCGGACAGCTCCGGATGCCCGTCTAATGCGTCTCTTGTCGCCTACACGGCAGGGAAAAGCTTTTCCACTCTGTCTAGGAAGGAGAAAGTGTGCCAGCACAGCAAATGCCTCCCGGACTTTCCCTGCAATTCAGCAAGTGCTTTGCAGCTTGAAATTGGAAGGAAAGCCTCAGATTTAGCAGCCAAAGCTTCAGGAGGAGCAGCAGCGAGCACAGCATCGCTTTTGCAGCAGCTCCTTCCATGTGCATGTTTTTGGGAGTGGAAAGGCTTGCAGAGTGTTCAAGTAGCTTTTTCTCTCCGCTGGAAAGCTGCACGCTCAGTGCCAGTGTTCTGCAGCTTCTTTCTTCACGTTTCAGCAGCTAGCACGCTCTCCGTGTGCAGGAGAAGCGGCTGAGGCTTCCTTGCCGGAGAAGCGGCACCTTCGCCGGCAGAGAGCCTCCGGCCGGCCGCGGTGCGCTCCGGAGCGGGGGCTTGTGCCGAAAGAGGCCGGGAACAGGCGCTTACCTTCGGACAGCTCCGGATGCCCGTCTAATGCGTCTCTTGTCGCCTACACGGCAGGGAAAAGCTTTTCCACTCTGTCTAGGAAGGAGAAAGTGTGCCAGCACAGCAAATGCCTCCCGGACTTTCCCTGCAATTCAGCAAGTGCTTTGCAGCTTGAAATTGGAAGGAAAGCCTCAGATTTAGCAGCCAGAGCTTCAGGAGCAGCAGCAGCGAGCACAGCATCGCTTTTGCAGCAGCTCCTTCCATGTGCATGTTTTTGGGAGTGGAAAGGCTTGCAGAGTGTTCAAGTAGCTTTTTCTCTCCGCTGGAAAGCTGCACGCTCAGTGCCAGTGTTCTGCAGCTTCTTTCTTCACGTTTCAGCAGCTAGCACGCTCTCCGTGTGCAGGAGAAGCGGCTGAGGCTTCCTTGCCGGAGACGAGGCACCTTCGCCGGCAGAGAGCCTCCGGCCGGCCGCGGTGCGCTCCGGAGCGGGGGCTTGTGCCGAAAGAGGCCGGGAACAGGCGCTTACCTTCGGACAGCTCCGGATGCCCGTCTAATGCGTCTCTTGTCGCCTACACGGCAGGGAAAAGCTTTTCCACTCTGTCTAGGAAGGAGAAAGTGTGCCAGCACAGCAAATGCCTCCCGGACTTTCCCTGCAATTCAGCAAGTGCTTTGCAGCTTGAAATTGGAAGGAAAGCCTCAGATTTAGCAGCCAGAGCTTCAGGAGCAGCAGCAGCGAGCACAGCATCGCTTTTGCAGCAGCTCCTTCCATGTGCATGTTTTTGGGAGTGGAAAGGCTTGCAGAGTGTTCAAGTAGCTTTTTCTCTCCGCTGGAAAGCTGCACGCTCAGTGCCAGTGTTCTGCAGCTTCTTTCTTCACGTTTCAGCAGCTAGCACGCTCTCCGTGTGCAGGAGAAGCGGCTGAGGCTTCCTTGCCGGAGACGAGGCACCTTCGCCGGCAGAGAGCCTCCGGCCGGCCGCGGTGCGCTCCGGAGCGGGGGCTTGTGCCGAAAGAGGCCGGGAACAGGCGCTTACCTTCGGACAGCTCCGGAGGCCCGTCTAATGCGTCTCTTGTCGCCTACACGGCAGGGAAAAGCTTTTCCACTCTGTCTAGGAAGGAGAAAGTGTGCCAGCACAGCAAATGCCTCCCGGACTTTCCCTGCAATTCAGCAAGTGCTTTGCAGCTTGAAATTGGAAGGAAAGCCTCAGATTTAGCAGCCAGAGCTTCAGGAGGAGCAGCAGCGAGCACAGCATCGCTTTTGCAGCAGCTCCTTCCATGTGCATGTTTTTGGGAGTGGAAAGGCTTGCAGAGTGTTCAAGTAGCTTTTTCTCTCCGCTGGAAAGCTGCACGCTCAGTGCCAGTGTTCTGCAGCTTCTTTCTTCACGTTTCAGCAGCTAGCACGCTCTCCGTGTGCAGGAGAAGCGGCTGAGGCTTCCTTGCCGGAGACGAGGCATCTTCGCCGGCAGAGAGCCTCCGGCCGGCCGCGGTGCGCTCCGGAGCGGGGGCTTGTGCCGAAAGAGGCCGGGAACAGGCGCTTACCTTCGGACAGCTCCGGATGCCCGTCTAATGCGTCTCTTGTCGCCTACACGGCAGGGAAAAGCTTTTCCACTCTGTCTAGGAAGGAGAAAGTGTGCCAGCAGAGCAAATGCCTCCCGGACTTTCCCTGCAATTCAGCAAGTGCTTTGCAGCTTGAAATTGGAAGGAAAGCCTCAGATTTAGCAGCCAGAGCTTCAGGAGCAGCAGCAGCGAGCACAGCATCGCTTTTGCAGCAGCTCCTTCCATGTGCATGTTTTTGGGAGTGGAAAGGCTTGCAGAATGTTCAAGTAGCTTTTTCTCTCCGCTGGAAAGCTGCACGCTCAGTGCCAGTGTTCTGCAGCTTCTTTCTTCACGTTTCAGCAGCTAGCACGCTCTCCGTGTGCAGGAGAAGCGGCTGAGGCTTCCTTGCCGGAGACGAGGCACCTTCGCCGGCAGAGAGCCTCCGGCCGGCCGCGGTGCGCTCCGGAGCGGGGGCTTGTGCCGAAAGAGGCCGGGAACAGGCGCTTACCTTCGGACAGCTCCGGATGCCCGTCTAATGCGTCTCTTGTCGCCTACACGGCAGGGAAAAGCTTTTCCACTCTGTCTAGGAAGGAGAAAGTGTGCCAGCACAGCAAATGCCTCCCGGACTTTCCCTGCAATTCAGCAAGTGCTTTGCAGCTTGAAATTGGAAGGAAAGCCTCAGATTTAGCAGCCAAAGCTTCAGGAGGAGCAGCAGCGAGCACAGCATCGCTTTTGCAGCAGCTCCTTCCATGTGCATGTTTTTGGGAGTGGAAAGGCTTGCAGAGTGTTCAAGTAGCTTTTTCTCTCCGCTGGAAAGCTGCACGCTCAGTGCCAGTGTTCTGCAGCTTCTTTCTTCACGTTTCAGCAGCTAGCACGCTCTCCGTGTGCAGGAGAAGCGGCTGAGGCTTCCTTGCCGGAGAAGCGGCACCTTCGCCGGCAGAGAGCCTCCGGCCGGCCGCGGTGCGCTCCGGAGCGGGGGCTTGTGCCGAAAGAGGCCGGCAACAGGCGCTTACCTTCGGACAGCTCCGGATGCCCGTCTAATGCGTCTCTTGTCGCCTACACGGCAGGGAAAAGCTTTTCCACTCTGTCTAGGAAGGAGAAAGTGTGCCAGCACAGCAAATGCCTCCCGGACTTTCCCTGCAATTCAGCAAGTGCTTTGCAGCTTGAAATTGGAAGGAAAGCCTCAGATTTAGCAGCCAGAGCTTCAGGAGCAGCAGCAGCGAGCACAGCATCGCTTTTGCAGCAGCTCCTTCCATGTGCATGTTTTTGGGAGTGGAAAGGCTTGCAGAGTGTTCAAGTAGCTTTTTCTCTCCGCTGGAAAGCTGCACGCTCAGTGCCAGTGTTCTGCAGCTTCTTTCTTCACGTTTCAGCAGCTAGCACGCTCTCCGTGTGCAGGAGAAGCGGCTGAGGCTTCCTTGCCGGAGACGAGGCACCTTCGCCGGCAGAGAGCCTCCGGCCGGCCGCGGTGCGCTCCGGAGCGGGGGCTTGTGCCGAAAGAGGCCGGGAACAGGCGCTTACCTTCGGACAGCTCCGGATGCCCGTCTAATGCGTCTCTTGTCGCCTACACGGCAGGGAAAAGCTTTTCCACTCTGTCTAGGAAGGAGAAAGTGTGCCAGCACAGCAAATGCCTCCCGGACTTTCCCTGCAATTCAGCAAGTGCTTTGCAGCTTGAAATTGGAAGGAAAGCCTCAGATTTAGCAGCCAGAGCTTCAGGAGCAGCAGCAGCGAGCACAGCATCGCTTTTGCAGCAGCTCCTTCCATGTGCATGTTTTTGGGAGTGGAAAGGCTTGCAGAGTGTTCAAGTAGCTTTTTCTCTCCGCTGGAAAGCTGCACGCTCAGTGCCAGTGTTCTGCAGCTTCTTTCTTCACGTTTCAGCAGCTAGCACGCTCTCCGTGTGCAGGAGAAGCGGCTGAGGCTTCCTTGCCGGAGACGAGGCACCTTCGCCGGCAGAGAGCCTCCGGCCGGCCGCGGTGCGCTCCGGAGCGGGGGCTTGTGCCGAAAGAGGCCGGGAACAGGCGCTTACCTTCGGACAGCTCCGGAGGCCCGTCTAATGCGTCTCTTGTCGCCTACACGGCAGGGAAAAGCTTTTCCACTCTGTCTAGGAAGGAGAAAGTGTGCCAGCACAGCAAATGCCTCCCGGACTTTCCCTGCAATTCAGCAAGTGCTTTGCAGCTTGAAATTGGAAGGAAAGCCTCAGATTTAGCAGCCAGAGCTTCAGGAGGAGCAGCAGCGAGCACAGCATCGCTTTTGCAGCAGCTCCTTCCATGTGCATGTTTTTGGGAGTGGAAAGGCTTGCAGAGTGTTCAAGTAGCTTTTTCTCTCCGCTGGAAAGCTGCACGCTCAGTGCCAGTGTTCTGCAGCTTCTTTCTTCACGTTTCAGCAGCTAGCACGCTCTCCGTGTGCAGGAGAAGCGGCTGAGGCTTCCTTGCCGGAGAAGCGGCACCTTCGCCGGCAGAGAGCCTCCGGCCGGCCGCGGTGCGCTCCGGAGCGGGGGCTTGTGCCGAAAGAGGCCGGGAACAGGCGCTTACCTTCGGACAGCTCCGGATGCCCGTCTAATGCGTCTCTTGTCGCCTACACGGCAGGGAAAAGCTTTTCCACTCTGTCTAGGAAGGAGAAAGTGTGCCAGCACAGCAAATGCCTCCCGGACTTTCCCTGCAATTCAGCAAGTGCTTTGCAGCTTGAAATTGGAAGGAAAGCCTCAGATTTAGCAGCCAGAGCTTCAGGAGGAGCAGCAGCGAGCACAGCATCGCTTTTGCAGCAGCTCCTTCCATGTGCATGTTTTTGGGAGTGGAAAGGCTTGCAGAGTGTTCAAGTAGCTTTTTCTCTCCGCTGGAAAGCTGCACGCTCAGTGCCAGTGTTCTGCAGCTTCTTTCTTCACGTTTCAGCAGCTAGCACGCTCTCCGTGTGCAGGAGAAGCGGCTGAGGCTTCCTTGCCGGAGACGAGGCACCTTCGCCGGCAGAGAGCCTCCGGCCGGCCGCGGTGCGCTCCGGAGCGGGGGCTTGTGCCGAAAGAGGCCGGGAACAGGCGCTTACCTTCGGACAGCTCCGGATGCCCGTCTAATGCGTCTCTTGTCGCCTACACGGCAGGGAAAAGCTTTTCCACTCTGTCTAGGAAGGAGAAAGTGTGCCAGCACAGCAAATGCCTCCCGGACTTTCCCTGCAATTCAGCAAGTGCTTTGCAGCTTGAAATTGGAAGGAAAGCCTCAGATTTAGCAGCCAGAGCTTCAGGAGCAGCAGCAGCGAGCACAGCATCGCTTTTGCAGCAGCTCCTTCCATGTGCATGTTTTTGGGAGTGGAAAGGCTTGCAGAGTGTTCAAGTAGCTTTTTCTCTCCGCTGGAAAGCTGCACGCTCAGTGCCAGTGTTCTGCAGCTTCTTTCTTCACGTTTCAGCAGCTAGCTCGCTCTCCGTGTGCAGGAGAAGCGGCTGAGGCTTCCTTGCCGGAGAAGCGGCACCTTCGCCGGCAGAGAGCCTCCGGCCGGCCGCGGTGCGCTCCGGAGCGGGGGCTTGTGCCGAAAGAGGCCGGGAACAGGCGCTTACCTTCGGACAGCTCCGGATGCCCGTCTAATGCGTCTCTTGTCGCCTACACGGCAGGGAAAAGCTTTTCCACTCTGTCTAGGAAGGAGAAAGTGTGCCAGCACAGCAAATGCCTCCCGGACTTTCCCTGCAATTCAGCAAGTGCTTTGCAGCTTGAAATTGGAAGGAAAGCCTCAGATTTAGCAGCCAGAGCTTCAGGAGCAGCAGCAGCGAGCACAGCATCGCTTTTGCAGCAGCTCCTTCCATGTGCATGTTTTTGGGAGTGGAAAGGCTTGCAGAGTGTTCAAGTAGCTTTTTCTCTCCGCTGGAAAGCTGCACGCTCAGTGCCAGTGTTCTGCAGCTTCTTTCTTCACGTTTCAGCAGCTAGCACGCTCTCCGTGTGCAGGAGAAGCGGCTGAGGCTTCCTTGCCGGAGACGAGGCACCTTCGCCGAGAGAGAGCCTCCGGCCGGCCGCGGTGCGCTCCGGAGCGGGGGCTTGTGCCGAAAGAGGCCGGGAACAGGCGCTTACCTTCGGACAGCTCCGGATGCCCGTCTAATGCGTCTCTTGTCGCCTACACGGCAGGGAAAAGCTTTTCCACTCTGTCTAGGAAGGAGAAAGTGTGCCAGCACAGCAAATGCCTCCCGGACTTTCCCTGCAATTCAGCAAGTGCTTTGCAGCTTGAAATTGGAAGGAAAGCCTCAGATTTAGCAGCCAGAGCTTCAGGAGGAGCAGCAGCGAGCACAGCATCGCTTTTGCAGCAGCTCCTTCCATGTGCATGTTTTTGGGAGTGGAAAGGCTTGCAGAGTGTTCAAGTAGCTTTTTCTCTCCGCTGGAAAGCTGCACGCTCAGTGCCAGTGTTCTGCAGCTTCTTTCTTCACGTTTCAGCAGCTAGCACGCTCTCCGTGTGCAGGAGAAGCGGCTGAGGCTTCCTTGCCGGAGAAGCGGCACCTTCGCCGGCAGAGAGCCTCCGGCTGGCCGCGGTGCGCTCCGGAGCGGGGGCTTGTGCCGAAAGAGGCCGGGAACAGGCGCTTACCTTCGGACAGCTCCGGATGCCCGTCTAATGCGTCTCTTGTCGCCTACACGGCAGGGAAAAGCTTTTCCACTCTGTCTAGGAAGGAGAAAGTGTGCCAGCAGAGCAAATGCCTCCCGGACTTTCCCTGCAATTCAGCAAGTGCTTTGCAGCTTGAAATTGGAAGGAAAGCCTCAGATTTAGCAGCCAGAGCTTCAGGAGCAGCAGCAGCGAGCACAGCATCGCTTTTGCAGCAGCTCCTTCCATGTGCATGTTTTTGGGAGTGGAAAGGCTTGCAGAGTGTTCAAGTAGCTTTTTCTCTCCGCTGGAAAGCTGCACGCTCAGTGCCAGTGTTCTGCAGCTTCTTTCTTCACGTTTCAGCAGCTAGCACGCTCTCCGTGTGCAGGAGAAGCGGCTGAGGCTTCCTTGCCGGAGACGAGGCACCTTCGCCGGCAGAGAGCCTCCGGCCGGCCGCGGTGCGCTCCGGAGCGGGGGCTTGTGCCGAAAGAGGCCGGCAACAGGCGCTTACCTTCGGACAGCTCCGGATGCCCGTCTAATGCGTCTCTTGTCGCCTACACGGCAGGGAAAAGCTTTTCCACTCTGTCTAGGAAGGAGAAAGTGTGCCAGCAGAGCAAATGCCTCCCGGACTTTCCCTGCAATTCAGCAAGTGCTTTGCAGCTTGAAATTGGAAGGAAAGCCTCAGATTTAGCAGCCAGAGCTTCAGGAGCAGCAGCAGCGAGCACAGCATCGCTTTTGCAGCAGCTCCTTCCATGTGCATGTTTTTGGGAGTGGAAAGGCTTGCAGAATGTTCAAGTAGCTTTTTCTCTCCGCTGGAAAGCTGCACGCTCAGTGCCAGTGTTCTGCAGCTTCTTTCTTCACGTTTCAGCAGCTAGCACGCTCTCCGTGTGCAGGAGAAGCGGCTGAGGCTTCCTTGCCGGAGACGAGGCACCTTCGCCGGCAGAGAGCCTCCGGCCGGCCGCGGTGCGCTCCGGAGCGGGGGCTTGTGCCGAAAGAGGCCGGGAACAGGCGCTTACCTTCGGACAGCTCCGGATGCCCGTCTAATGCGTCTCTTGTCGCCTACACGGCAGGGAAAAGCTTTTCCACTCTGTCTAGGAAGGAGAAAGTGTGCCAGCACAGCAAATGCCTCCCGGACTTTCCCTGCAATTCAGCAAGTGCTTTGCAGCTTGAAATTGGAAGGAAAGCCTCAGATTTAGCAGCCAAAGCTTCAGGAGGAGCAGCAGCGAGCACAGCATCGCTTTTGCAGCAGCTCCTTCCATGTGCATGTTTTTGGGAGTGGAAAGGCTTGCAGAGTGTTCAAGTAGCTTTTTCTCTCCGCTGGAAAGCTGCACGCTCAGTGCCAGTGTTCTGCAGCTTCTTTCTTCACGTTTCAGCAGCTAGCACGCTCTCCGTGTGCAGGAGAAGCGGCTGAGGCTTCCTTGCCGGAGAAGCGGCACCTTCGCCGGCAGAGAGCCTCCGGCCGGCCGCGGTGCGCTCCGGAGCGGGGGCTTGTGCCGAAAGAGGCCGGCAACAGGCGCTTACCTTCGGACAGCTCCGGATGCCCGTCTAATGCGTCTCTTGTCGCCTACACGGCAGGGAAAAGCTTTTCCACTCTGTCTAGGAAGGAGAAAGTGTGCCAGCACAGCAAATGCCTCCCGGACTTTCCCTGCAATTCAGCAAGTGCTTTGCAGCTTGAAATTGGAAGGAAAGCCTCAGATTTAGCAGCCAGAGCTTCAGGAGCAGCAGCAGCGAGCACAGCATCGCTTTTGCAGCAGCTCCTTCCATGTGCATGTTTTTGGGAGTGGAAAGGCTTGCAGAGTGTTCAAGTAGCTTTTTCTCTCCGCTGGAAAGCTGCACGCTCAGTGCCAGTGTTCTGCAGCTTCTTTCTTCACGTTTCAGCAGCTAGCACGCTCTCCGTGTGCAGGAGAAGCGGCTGAGGCTTCCTTGCCGGAGACGAGGCACCTTCGCCGGCAGAGAGCCTCCGGCCGGCCGCGGTGCGCTCCGGAGCGGGGGCTTGTGCCGAAAGAGGCCGGGAACAGGCGCTTACCTTCGGACAGCTCCGGATGCCCGTCTAATGCGTCTCTTGTCGCCTACACGGCAGGGAAAAGCTTTTCCACTCTGTCTAGGAAGGAGAAAGTGTGCCAGCACAGCAAATGCCTCCCGGACTTTCCCTGCAATTCAGCAAGTGCTTTGCAGCTTGAAATTGGAAGGAAAGCCTCAGATTTAGCAGCCAGAGCTTCAGGAGCAGCAGCAGCGAGCACAGCATCGCTTTTGCAGCAGCTCCTTCCATGTGCATGTTTTTGGGAGTGGAAAGGCTTGCAGAGTGTTCAAGTAGCTTTTTCTCTCCGCTGGAAAGCTGCACGCTCAGTGCCAGTGTTCTGCAGCTTCTTTCTTCACGTTTCAGCAGCTAGCACGCTCTCCGTGTGCAGGAGAAGCGGCTGAGGCTTCCTTGCCGGAGACGAGGCACCTTCGCCGGCAGAGAGCCTCCGGCCGGCCGCGGTGCGCTCCGGAGCGGGGGCTTGTGCCGAAAGAGGCCGGGAACAGGCGCTTACCTTCGGACAGCTCCGGAGGCCCGTCTAATGCGTCTCTTGTCGCCTACACGGCAGGGAAAAGCTTTTCCACTCTGTCTAGGAAGGAGAAAGTGTGCCAGCACAGCAAATGCCTCCCGGACTTTCCCTGCAATTCAGCAAGTGCTTTGCAGCTTGAAATTGGAAGGAAAGCCTCAGATTTAGCAGCCAGAGCTTCAGGAGGAGCAGCAGCGAGCACAGCATCGCTTTTGCAGCAGCTCCTTCCATGTGCATGTTTTTGGGAGTGGAAAGGCTTGCAGAGTGTTCAAGTAGCTTTTTCTCTCCGCTGGAAAGCTGCACGCTCAGTGCCAGTGTTCTGCAGCTTCTTTCTTCACGTTTCAGCAGCTAGCACGCTCTCCGTGTGCAGGAGAAGCGGCTGAGGCTTCCTTGCCGGAGAAGCGGCACCTTCGCCGGCAGAGAGCCTCCGGCCGGCCGCGGTGCGCTCCGGAGCGGGGGCTTGTGCCGAAAGAGGCCGGGAACAGGCGCTTACCTTCGGACAGCTCCGGATGCCCGTCTAATGCGTCTCTTGTCGCCTACACGGCAGGGAAAAGCTTTTCCACTCTGTCTAGGAAGGAGAAAGTGTGCCAGCACAGCAAATGCCTCCCGGACTTTCCCTGCAATTCAGCAAGTGCTTTGCAGCTTGAAATTGGAAGGAAAGCCTCAGATTTAGCAGCCAGAGCTTCAGGAGGAGCAGCAGCGAGCACAGCATCGCTTTTGCAGCAGCTCCTTCCATGTGCATGTTTTTGGGAGTGGAAAGGCTTGCAGAGTGTTCAAGTAGCTTTTTCTCTCCGCTGGAAAGCTGCACGCTCAGTGCCAGTGTTCTGCAGCTTCTTTCTTCACGTTTCAGCAGCTAGCACGCTCTCCGTGTGCAGGAGAAGCGGCTGAGGCTTCCTTGCCGGAGACGAGGCACCTTCGCCGGCAGAGAGCCTCCGGCCGGCCGCGGTGCGCTCCGGAGCGGGGGCTTGTGCCGAAAGAGGCCGGGAACAGGCGCTTACCTTCGGACAGCTCCGGATGCCCGTCTAATGCGTCTCTTGTCGCCTACACGGCAGGGAAAAGCTTTTCCACTCTGTCTAGGAAGGAGAAAGTGTGCCAGCACAGCAAATGCCTCCCGGACTTTCCCTGCAATTCAGCAAGTGCTTTGCAGCTTGAAATTGGAAGGAAAGCCTCAGATTTAGCAGCCAGAGCTTCAGGAGCAGCAGCAGCGAGCACAGCATCGCTTTTGCAGCAGCTCCTTCCATGTGCATGTTTTTGGGAGTGGAAAGGCTTGCAGAGTGTTCAAGTAGCTTTTTCTCTCCGCTGGAAAGCTGCACGCTCAGTGCCAGTGTTCTGCAGCTTCTTTCTTCACGTTTCAGCAGCTAGCTCGCTCTCCGTGTGCAGGAGAAGCGGCTGAGGCTTCCTTGCCGGAGAAGCGGCACCTTCGCCGGCAGAGAGCCTCCGGCCGGCCGCGGTGCGCTCCGGAGCGGGGGCTTGTGCCGAAAGAGGCCGGGAACAGGCGCTTACCTTCGGACAGCTCCGGATGCCCGTCTAATGCGTCTCTTGTCGCCTACACGGCAGGGAAAAGCTTTTCCACTCTGTCTAGGAAGGAGAAAGTGTGCCAGCACAGCAAATGCCTCCCGGACTTTCCCTGCAATTCAGCAAGTGCTTTGCAGCTTGAAATTGGAAGGAAAGCCTCAGATTTAGCAGCCAGAGCTTCAGGAGCAGCAGCAGCGAGCACAGCATCGCTTTTGCAGCAGCTCCTTCCATGTGCATGTTTTTGGGAGTGGAAAGGCTTGCAGAGTGTTCAAGTAGCTTTTTCTCTCCGCTGGAAAGCTGCACGCTCAGTGCCAGTGTTCTGCAGCTTCTTTCTTCACGTTTCAGCAGCTAGCACGCTCTCCGTGTGCAGGAGAAGCGGCTGAGGCTTCCTTGCCGGAGACGAGGCACCTTCGCCGAGAGAGAGCCTCCGGCCGGCCGCGGTGCGCTCCGGAGCGGGGGCTTGTGCCGAAAGAGGCCGGGAACAGGCGCTTACCTTCGGACAGCTCCGGATGCCCGTCTAATGCGTCTCTTGTCGCCTACACGGCAGGGAAAAGCTTTTCCACTCTGTCTAGGAAGGAGAAAGTGTGCCAGCACAGCAAATGCCTCCCGGACTTTCCCTGCAATTCAGCAAGTGCTTTGCAGCTTGAAATTGGAAGGAAAGCCTCAGATTTAGCAGCCAGAGCTTCAGGAGGAGCAGCAGCGAGCACAGCATCGCTTTTGCAGCAGCTCCTTCCATGTGCATGTTTTTGGGAGTGGAAAGGCTTGCAGAGTGTTCAAGTAGCTTTTTCTCTCCGCTGGAAAGCTGCACGCTCAGTGCCAGTGTTCTGCAGCTTCTTTCTTCACGTTTCAGCAGCTAGCACGCTCTCCGTGTGCAGGAGAAGCGGCTGAGGCTTCCTTGCCGGAGAAGCGGCACCTTCGCCGGCAGAGAGCCTCCGGCTGGCCGCGGTGCGCTCCGGAGCGGGGGCTTGTGCCGAAAGAGGCCGGGAACAGGCGCTTACCTTCGGACAGCTCCGGATGCCCGTCTAATGCGTCTCTTGTCGCCTACACGGCAGGGAAAAGCTTTTCCACTCTGTCTAGGAAGGAGAAAGTGTGCCAGCAGAGCAAATGCCTCCCGGACTTTCCCTGCAATTCAGCAAGTGCTTTGCAGCTTGAAATTGGAAGGAAAGCCTCAGATTTAGCAGCCAGAGCTTCAGGAGCAGCAGCAGCGAGCACAGCATCGCTTTTGCAGCAGCTCCTTCCATGTGCATGTTTTTGGGAGTGGAAAGGCTTGCAGAGTGTTCAAGTAGCTTTTTCTCTCCGCTGGAAAGCTGCACGCTCAGTGCCAGTGTTCTGCAGCTTCTTTCTTCACGTTTCAGCAGCTAGCACGCTCTCCGTGTGCAGGAGAAGCGGCTGAGGCTTCCTTGCCGGAGACGAGGCACCTTCGCCGGCAGAGAGCCTCCGGCCGGCCGCGGTGCGCTCCGGAGCGGGGGCTTGTGCCGAAAGAGGCCGGCAACAGGCGCTTACCTTCGGACAGCTCCGGATGCCCGTCTAATGCGTCTCTTGTCGCCTACACGGCAGGGAAAAGCTTTTCCACTCTGTCTAGGAAGGAGAAAGTGTGCCAGCACAGCAAATGCCTCCCGGACTTTCCCTGCAATTCAGCAAGTGCTTTGCAGCTTGAAATTGGAAGGAAAGCCTCAGATTTAGCAGCCAGAGCTTCAGGAGGAGCAGCAGCGAGCACAGCATCGCTTTTGCAGCAGCTCCTTCCATGTGCATGTTTTTGGGAGTGGAAAGGCTTGCAGAGTGTTCAAGTAGCTTTTTCTCTCCGCTGGAAAGCTGCACGCTCAGTGCCAGTGTTCTGCAGCTTCTTTCTTCACGTTTCAGCAGCTAGCACGCTCTCCGTGTGCAGGAGAAGCGGCTGAGGCTTCCTTGCCGGAGACGAGGCATCTTCGCCGGCAGAGAGCCTCCGGCCGGCCGCGGTGCGCTCCGGAGCGGGGGCTTGTGCCGAAAGAGGCCGGGAACAGGCGCTTACCTTCGGACAGCTCCGGATGCCCGTCTAATGCGTCTCTTGTCGCCTACACGGCAGGGAAAAGCTTTTCCACTCTGTCTAGGAAGGAGAAAGTGTGCCAGCACAGCAAATGCCTCCCGGACTTTCCCTGCAATTCAGCAAGTGCTTTGCAGCTTGAAATTGGAAGGAAAGCCTCAGATTTAGCAGCCAGAGCTTCAGGAGCAGCAGCAGCGAGCACAGCATCGCTTTTGCAGCAGCTCCTTCCATGTGCATGTTTTTGGGAGTGGAAAGGCTTGCAGAGTGTTCAAGTAGCTTTTTCTCTCCGCTGGAAAGCTGCACGCTCAGTGCCAGTGTTCTGCAGCTTCTTTCTTCACGTTTCAGCAGCTAGCACGCTCTCCGTGTGCAGGAGAAGCGGCTGAGGCTTCCTTGCCGGAGACGAGGCACCTTCGCCGGCAGAGAGCCTCCGGCCGGCCGCGGTGCGCTCCGGAGCGGGGGCTTGTGCCGAAAGAGGCCGGGAACAGGCGCTTACCTTCGGACAGCTCCGGATGCCCGTCTAATGCGTCTCTTGTCGCCTACACGGCAGGGAAAAGCTTTTCCACTCTGTCTAGGAAGGAGAAAGTGTGCCAGCACAGCAAATGCCTCCCGGACTTTCCCTGCAATTCAGCAAGTGCTTTGCAGCTTGAAATTGGAAGGAAAGCCTCAGATTTAGCAGCCAGAGCTTCAGGAGGAGCAGCAGCGAGCACAGCATCGCTTTTGCAGCAGCTCCTTCCATGTGCATGTTTTTGGGAGTGGAAAGGCTTGCAGAGTGTTCAAGTAGCTTTTTCTCTCCGCTGGAAAGCTGCACGCTCAGTGCCAGTGTTCTGCAGCTTCTTTCTTCACGTTTCAGCAGCTAGCACGCTCTCCGTGTGCAGGAGAAGCGGCTGAGGCTTCCTTGCCGGAGACGAGGCACCTTCGCCGGCAGAGAGCCTCCGGCCGGCCGCGGTGCGCTCCGGAGCGGGGGCTTGTGCCGAAAGAGGCCGGGAACAGGCGCTTACCTTCGGACAGCTCCGGATGCCCGTCTAATGCGTCTCTTGTCGCCTACACGGCAGGGAAAAGCTTTTCCACTCTGTCTAGGAAGGAGAAAGTGTGCCAGCACAGCAAATGCCTCCCGGACTTTCCCTGCAATTCAGCAAGTGCTTTGCAGCTTGAAATTGGAAGGAAAGCCTCAGATTTAGCAGCCAGAGCTTCAGGAGCAGCAGCAGCGAGCACAGCATCGCTTTTGCAGCAGCTCCTTCCATGTGCATGTTTTTGGGAGTGGAAAGGCTTGCAGAGTGTTCAAGTAGCTTTTTCTCTCCGCTGGAAAGCTGCACGCTCAGTGCCAGTGTTCTGCAGCTTCTTTCTTCACGTTTCAGCAGCTAGCACGCTCTCCGTGTGCAGGAGAAGCGGCTGAGGCTTCCTTGCCGGAGAAGCGGCACCTTCGCCGGCAGAGAGCCTCCGGCCGGCCGCGGTGCGCTCCGGAGCGGGGGCTTGTGCCGAAAGAGGCCGGGAACAGGCGCTTACCTTCGGACAGCTCCGGATGCCCGTCTAATGCGTCTCTTGTCGCCTACACGGCAGGGAAAAGCTTTTCCACTCTGTCTAGGAAGGAGAAAGTGTGCCAGCACAGCAAATGCCTCCCGGACTTTCCCTGCAATTCAGCAAGTGCTTTGCAGCTTGAAATTGGAAGGAAAGCCTCAGATTTAGCAGCCAGAGCTTCAGGAGGAGCAGCAGCGAGCACAGCATCGCTTTTGCAGCAGCTCCTTCCATGTGCATGTTTTTGGGAGTGGAAAGGCTTGCAGAGTGTTCAAGTAGCTTTTTCTCTCCGCTGGAAAGCTGCACGCTCAGTGCCAGTGTTCTGCAGCTTCTTTCTTCACGTTTCAGCAGCTAGCACGCTCTCCGTGTGCAGGAGAAGCGGCTGAGGCTTCCTTGCCGGAGACGAGGCACCTTCGCCGGCAGAGAGCCTCCGGCCGGCCGCGGTGCGCTCCGGAGCGGGGGCTTGTGCCGAAAGAGGCCGGCAACAGGCGCTTACCTTCGGACAGCTCCGGATGCCCGTCTAATGCGTCTCTTGTCGCCTACACGGCAGGGAAAAGCTTTTCCACTCTGTCTAGGAAGGAGAAAGTGTGCCAGCACAGCAAATGCCTCCCGGACTTTCCCTGCAATTCAGCAAGTGCTTTGCAGCTTGAAATTGGAAGGAAAGCCTCAGATTTAGCAGCCAGAGCTTCAGGAGGAGCAGCAGCGAGCACAGCATCGCTTTTGCAGCAGCTCCTTCCATGTGCATGTTTTTGGGAGTGGAAAGGCTTGCAGAGTGTTCAAGTAGCTTTTTCTCTCCGCTGGAAAGCTGCACGCTCAGTGCCAGTGTTCTGCAGCTTCTTTCTTCACGTTTCAGCAGCTAGCACGCTCTCCGTGTGCAGGAGAAGCGGCTGAGGCTTCCTTGCCGGAGACGAGGCACCTTCGCCGGCAGAGAGCCTCCGGCCGGCCGCGGTGCGCTCCGGAGCGGGGGCTTGTGCCGAAAGAGGCCGGGAACAGGCGCTTACCTTCGGACAGCTCCGGATGCCCGTCTAATGCGTCTCTTGTCGCCTACACGGCAGGGAAAAGCTTTTCCACTCTGTCTAGGAAGGAGAAAGTGTGCCAGCACAGCAAATGCCTCCCGGACTTTCCCTGCAATTCAGCAAGTGCTTTGCAGCTTGAAATTGGAAGGAAAGCCTCAGATTTAGCAGCCAGAGCTTCAGGAGGAGCAGCAGCGAGCACAGCATCGCTTTTGCAGCAGCTCCTTCCATGTGCATGTTTTTGGGAGTGGAAAGGCTTGCAGAGTGTTCAAGTAGCTTTTTCTCTCCGCTGGAAAGCTGCACGCTCAGTGCCAGTGTTCTGCAGCTTCTTTCTTCACGTTTCAGCAGCTAGCACGCTCTCCGTGTGCAGGAGAAGCGGCTGAGGCTTCCTTGCCGGAGAAGCGGCACCTTCGCCGGCAGAGAGCCTCCGGCTGGCCGCGGTGCGCTCCGGAGCGGGGGCTTGTGCCGAAAGAGGCCGGGAACAGGCGCTTACCTTCGGACAGCTCCGGATGCCCGTCTAATGCGTCTCTTGTCGCCTACACGGCAGGGAAAAGCTTTTCCACTCTGTCTAGGAAGGAGAAAGTGTGCCAGCACAGCAAATGCCTCCCGGACTTTCCCTGCAATTCAGCAAGTGCTTTGCAGCTTGAAATTGGAAGGAAAGCCTCAGATTTAGCAGCCAGAGCTTCAGGAGCAGCAGCAGCGAGCACAGCATCGCTTTTGCAGCAGCTCCTTCCATGTGCATGTTTTTGGGAGTGGAAAGGCTTGCAGAGTGTTCAAGTAGCTTTTTCTCTCCGCTGGAAAGCTGCACGCTCAGTGCCAGTGTTCTGCAGCTTCTTTCTTCACGTTTCAGCAGCTAGCACGCTCTCCGTGTGCAGGAGAAGCGGCTGAGGCTTCCTTGCCGGAGACGAGGCACCTTCGCCGGCAGAGAGCCTCCGGCCGGCCGCGGTGCGCTCCGGAGCGGGGGCTTGTGCCGAAAGAGGCCGGGAACAGGCGCTTACCTTCGGACAGCTCCGGATGCCCGTCTAATGCGTCTCTTGTCGCCTACACGGCAGGGAAAAGCTTTTCCACTCTGTCTAGGAAGGAGAAAGTGTGCCAGCACAGCAAATGCCTCCCGGACTTTCCCTGCAATTCAGCAAGTGCTTTGCAGCTTGAAATTGGAAGGAAAGCCTCAGATTTAGCAGCCAGAGCTTCAGGAGGAGCAGCAGCGAGCACAGCATCGCTTTTGCAGCAGCTCCTTCCATGTGCATGTTTTTGGGAGTGGAAAGGCTTGCAGAGTGTTCAAGTAGCTTTTTCTCTCCGCTGGAAAGCTGCACGCTCAGTGCCAGTGTTCTGCAGCTTCTTTCTTCACGTTTCAGCAGCTAGCACGCTCTCCGTGTGCAGGAGAAGCGGCTGAGGCTTCCTTGCCGGAGACGAGGCATCTTCGCCGGCAGAGAGCCTCCGGCCGGCCGCGGTGCGCTCCGGAGCGGGGGCTTGTGCCGAAAGAGGCCGGGAACAGGCGCTTACCTTCGGACAGCTCCGGATGCCCGTCTAATGCGTCTCTTGTCGCCTACACGGCAGGGAAAAGCTTTTCCACTCTGTCTAGGAAGGAGAAAGTGTGCCAGCAGAGCAAATGCCTCCCGGACTTTCCCTGCAATTCAGCAAGTGCTTTGCAGCTTGAAATTGGAAGGAAAGCCTCAGATTTAGCAGCCAGAGCTTCAGGAGCAGCAGCAGCGAGCACAGCATCGCTTTTGCAGCAGCTCCTTCCATGTGCATGTTTTTGGGAGTGGAAAGGCTTGCAGAATGTTCAAGTAGCTTTTTCTCTCCGCTGGAAAGCTGCACGCTCAGTGCCAGTGTTCTGCAGCTTCTTTCTTCACGTTTCAGCAGCTAGCACGCTCTCCGTGTGCAGGAGAAGCGGCTGAGGCTTCCTTGCCGGAGACGAGGCACCTTCGCCGGCAGAGAGCCTCCGGCCGGCCGCGGTGCGCTCCGGAGCGGGGGCTTGTGCCGAAAGAGGCCGGGAACAGGCGCTTACCTTCGGACAGCTCCGGATGCCCGTCTAATGCGTCTCTTGTCGCCTACACGGCAGGGAAAAGCTTTTCCACTCTGTCTAGGAAGGAGAAAGTGTGCCAGCACAGCAAATGCCTCCCGGACTTTCCCTGCAATTCAGCAAGTGCTTTGCAGCTTGAAATTGGAAGGAAAGCCTCAGATTTAGCAGCCAAAGCTTCAGGAGGAGCAGCAGCGAGCACAGCATCGCTTTTGCAGCAGCTCCTTCCATGTGCATGTTTTTGGGAGTGGAAAGGCTTGCAGAGTGTTCAAGTAGCTTTTTCTCTCCGCTGGAAAGCTGCACGCTCAGTGCCAGTGTTCTGCAGCTTCTTTCTTCACGTTTCAGCAGCTAGCACGCTCTCCGTGTGCAGGAGAAGCGGCTGAGGCTTCCTTGCCGGAGAAGCGGCACCTTCGCCGGCAGAGAGCCTCCGGCCGGCCGCGGTGCGCTCCGGAGCGGGGGCTTGTGCCGAAAGAGGCCGGCAACAGGCGCTTACCTTCGGACAGCTCCGGATGCCCGTCTAATGCGTCTCTTGTCGCCTACACGGCAGGGAAAAGCTTTTCCACTCTGTCTAGGAAGGAGAAAGTGTGCCAGCACAGCAAATGCCTCCCGGACTTTCCCTGCAATTCAGCAAGTGCTTTGCAGCTTGAAATTGGAAGGAAAGCCTCAGATTTAGCAGCCAGAGCTTCAGGAGCAGCAGCAGCGAGCACAGCATCGCTTTTGCAGCAGCTCCTTCCATGTGCATGTTTTTGGGAGTGGAAAGGCTTGCAGAGTGTTCAAGTAGCTTTTTCTCTCCGCTGGAAAGCTGCACGCTCAGTGCCAGTGTTCTGCAGCTTCTTTCTTCACGTTTCAGCAGCTAGCACGCTCTCCGTGTGCAGGAGAAGCGGCTGAGGCTTCCTTGCCGGAGACGAGGCACCTTCGCCGGCAGAGAGCCTCCGGCCGGCCGCGGTGCGCTCCGGAGCGGGGGCTTGTGCCGAAAGAGGCCGGGAACAGGCGCTTACCTTCGGACAGCTCCGGATGCCCGTCTAATGCGTCTCTTGTCGCCTACACGGCAGGGAAAAGCTTTTCCACTCTGTCTAGGAAGGAGAAAGTGTGCCAGCACAGCAAATGCCTCCCGGACTTTCCCTGCAATTCAGCAAGTGCTTTGCAGCTTGAAATTGGAAGGAAAGCCTCAGATTTAGCAGCCAGAGCTTCAGGAGCAGCAGCAGCGAGCACAGCATCGCTTTTGCAGCAGCTCCTTCCATGTGCATGTTTTTGGGAGTGGAAAGGCTTGCAGAGTGTTCAAGTAGCTTTTTCTCTCCGCTGGAAAGCTGCACGCTCAGTGCCAGTGTTCTGCAGCTTCTTTCTTCACGTTTCAGCAGCTAGCACGCTCTCCGTGTGCAGGAGAAGCGGCTGAGGCTTCCTTGCCGGAGACGAGGCACCTTCGCCGGCAGAGAGCCTCCGGCCGGCCGCGGTGCGCTCCGGAGCGGGGGCTTGTGCCGAAAGAGGCCGGGAACAGGCGCTTACCTTCGGACAGCTCCGGAGGCCCGTCTAATGCGTCTCTTGTCGCCTACACGGCAGGGAAAAGCTTTTCCACTCTGTCTAGGAAGGAGAAAGTGTGCCAGCACAGCAAATGCCTCCCGGACTTTCCCTGCAATTCAGCAAGTGCTTTGCAGCTTGAAATTGGAAGGAAAGCCTCAGATTTAGCAGCCAGAGCTTCAGGAGGAGCAGCAGCGAGCACAGCATCGCTTTTGCAGCAGCTCCTTCCATGTGCATGTTTTTGGGAGTGGAAAGGCTTGCAGAGTGTTCAAGTAGCTTTTTCTCTCCGCTGGAAAGCTGCACGCTCAGTGCCAGTGTTCTGCAGCTTCTTTCTTCACGTTTCAGCAGCTAGCACGCTCTCCGTGTGCAGGAGAAGCGGCTGAGGCTTCCTTGCCGGAGAAGCGGCACCTTCGCCGGCAGAGAGCCTCCGGCCGGCCGCGGTGCGCTCCGGAGCGGGGGCTTGTGCCGAAAGAGGCCGGGAACAGGCGCTTACCTTCGGACAGCTCCGGATGCCCGTCTAATGCGTCTCTTGTCGCCTACACGGCAGGGAAAAGCTTTTCCACTCTGTCTAGGAAGGAGAAAGTGTGCCAGCACAGCAAATGCCTCCCGGACTTTCCCTGCAATTCAGCAAGTGCTTTGCAGCTTGAAATTGGAAGGAAAGCCTCAGATTTAGCAGCCAGAGCTTCAGGAGGAGCAGCAGCGAGCACAGCATCGCTTTTGCAGCAGCTCCTTCCATGTGCATGTTTTTGGGAGTGGAAAGGCTTGCAGAGTGTTCAAGTAGCTTTTTCTCTCCGCTGGAAAGCTGCACGCTCAGTGCCAGTGTTCTGCAGCTTCTTTCTTCACGTTTCAGCAGCTAGCACGCTCTCCGTGTGCAGGAGAAGCGGCTGAGGCTTCCTTGCCGGAGACGAGGCACCTTCGCCGGCAGAGAGCCTCCGGCCGGCCGCGGTGCGCTCCGGAGCGGGGGCTTGTGCCGAAAGAGGCCGGGAACAGGCGCTTACCTTCGGACAGCTCCGGATGCCCGTCTAATGCGTCTCTTGTCGCCTACACGGCAGGGAAAAGCTTTTCCACTCTGTCTAGGAAGGAGAAAGTGTGCCAGCACAGCAAATGCCTCCCGGACTTTCCCTGCAATTCAGCAAGTGCTTTGCAGCTTGAAATTGGAAGGAAAGCCTCAGATTTAGCAGCCAGAGCTTCAGGAGGAGCAGCAGCGAGCACAGCATCGCTTTTGCAGCAGCTCCTTCCATGTGCATGTTTTTGGGAGTGGAAAGGCTTGCAGAGTGTTCAAGTAGCTTTTTCTCTCCGCTGGAAAGCTGCACGCTCAGTGCCAGTGTTCTGCAGCTTCTTTCTTCACGTTTCAGCAGCTAGCACGCTCTCCGTGTGCAGGAGAAGCGGCTGAGGCTTCCTTGCCGGAGAAGCGGCACCTTCGCCGGCAGAGAGCCTCCGGCTGGCCGCGGTGCGCTCCGGAGCGGGGGCTTGTGCCGAAAGAGGCCGGGAACAGGCGCTTACCTTCGGACAGCTCCGGATGCCCGTCTAATGCGTCTCTTGTCGCCTACACGGCAGGGAAAAGCTTTTCCACTCTGTCTAGGAAGGAGAAAGTGTGCCAGCACAGCAAATGCCTCCCGGACTTTCCCTGCAATTCAGCAAGTGCTTTGCAGCTTGAAATTGGAAGGAAAGCCTCAGATTTAGCAGCCAGAGCTTCAGGAGCAGCAGCAGCGAGCACAGCATCGCTTTTGCAGCAGCTCCTTCCATGTGCATGTTTTTGGGAGTGGAAAGGCTTGCAGAGTGTTCAAGTAGCTTTTTCTCTCCGCTGGAAAGCTGCACGCTCAGTGCCAGTGTTCTGCAGCTTCTTTCTTCACGTTTCAGCAGCTAGCACGCTCTCCGTGTGCAGGAGAAGCGGCTGAGGCTTCCTTGCCGGAGACGAGGCACCTTCGCCGGCAGAGAGCCTCCGGCCGGCCGCGGTGCGCTCCGGAGCGGGGGCTTGTGCCGAAAGAGGCCGGGAACAGGCGCTTACCTTCGGACAGCTCCGGATGCCCGTCTAATGCGTCTCTTGTCGCCTACACGGCAGGGAAAAGCTTTTCCACTCTGTCTAGGAAGGAGAAAGTGTGCCAGCACAGCAAATGCCTCCCGGACTTTCCCTGCAATTCAGCAAGTGCTTTGCAGCTTGAAATTGGAAGGAAAGCCTCAGATTTAGCAGCCAGAGCTTCAGGAGGAGCAGCAGCGAGCACAGCATCGCTTTTGCAGCAGCTCCTTCCATGTGCATGTTTTTGGGAGTGGAAAGGCTTGCAGAGTGTTCAAGTAGCTTTTTCTCTCCGCTGGAAAGCTGCACGCTCAGTGCCAGTGTTCTGCAGCTTCTTTCTTCACGTTTCAGCAGCTAGCACGCTCTCCGTGTGCAGGAGAAGCGGCTGAGGCTTCCTTGCCGGAGACGAGGCATCTTCGCCGGCAGAGAGCCTCCGGCCGGCCGCGGTGCGCTCCGGAGCGGGGGCTTGTGCCGAAAGAGGCCGGGAACAGGCGCTTACCTTCGGACAGCTCCGGATGCCCGTCTAATGCGTCTCTTGTCGCCTACACGGCAGGGAAAAGCTTTTCCACTCTGTCTAGGAAGGAGAAAGTGTGCCAGCAGAGCAAATGCCTCCCGGACTTTCCCTGCAATTCAGCAAGTGCTTTGCAGCTTGAAATTGGAAGGAAAGCCTCAGATTTAGCAGCCAGAGCTTCAGGAGCAGCAGCAGCGAGCACAGCATCGCTTTTGCAGCAGCTCCTTCCATGTGCATGTTTTTGGGAGTGGAAAGGCTTGCAGAATGTTCAAGTAGCTTTTTCTCTCCGCTGGAAAGCTGCACGCTCAGTGCCAGTGTTCTGCAGCTTCTTTCTTCACGTTTCAGCAGCTAGCACGCTCTCCGTGTGCAGGAGAAGCGGCTGAGGCTTCCTTGCCGGAGACGAGGCACCTTCGCCGGCAGAGAGCCTCCGGCCGGCCGCGGTGCGCTCCGGAGCGGGGGCTTGTGCCGAAAGAGGCCGGGAACAGGCGCTTACCTTCGGACAGCTCCGGATGCCCGTCTAATGCGTCTCTTGTCGCCTACACGGCAGGGAAAAGCTTTTCCACTCTGTCTAGGAAGGAGAAAGTGTGCCAGCACAGCAAATGCCTCCCGGACTTTCCCTGCAATTCAGCAAGTGCTTTGCAGCTTGAAATTGGAAGGAAAGCCTCAGATTTAGCAGCCAAAGCTTCAGGAGGAGCAGCAGCGAGCACAGCATCGCTTTTGCAGCAGCTCCTTCCATGTGCATGTTTTTGGGAGTGGAAAGGCTTGCAGAGTGTTCAAGTAGCTTTTTCTCTCCGCTGGAAAGCTGCACGCTCAGTGCCAGTGTTCTGCAGCTTCTTTCTTCACGTTTCAGCAGCTAGCACGCTCTCCGTGTGCAGGAGAAGCGGCTGAGGCTTCCTTGCCGGAGAAGCGGCACCTTCGCCGGCAGAGAGCCTCCGGCCGGCCGCGGTGCGCTCCGGAGCGGGGGCTTGTGCCGAAAGAGGCCGGCAACAGGCGCTTACCTTCGGACAGCTCCGGATGCCCGTCTAATGCGTCTCTTGTCGCCTACACGGCAGGGAAAAGCTTTTCCACTCTGTCTAGGAAGGAGAAAGTGTGCCAGCACAGCAAATGCCTCCCGGACTTTCCCTGCAATTCAGCAAGTGCTTTGCAGCTTGAAATTGGAAGGAAAGCCTCAGATTTAGCAGCCAGAGCTTCAGGAGCAGCAGCAGCGAGCACAGCATCGCTTTTGCAGCAGCTCCTTCCATGTGCATGTTTTTGGGAGTGGAAAGGCTTGCAGAGTGTTCAAGTAGCTTTTTCTCTCCGCTGGAAAGCTGCACGCTCAGTGCCAGTGTTCTGCAGCTTCTTTCTTCACGTTTCAGCAGCTAGCACGCTCTCCGTGTGCAGGAGAAGCGGCTGAGGCTTCCTTGCCGGAGACGAGGCACCTTCGCCGGCAGAGAGCCTCCGGCCGGCCGCGGTGCGCTCCGGAGCGGGGGCTTGTGCCGAAAGAGGCCGGGAACAGGCGCTTACCTTCGGACAGCTCCGGATGCCCGTCTAATGCGTCTCTTGTCGCCTACACGGCAGGGAAAAGCTTTTCCACTCTGTCTAGGAAGGAGAAAGTGTGCCAGCACAGCAAATGCCTCCCGGACTTTCCCTGCAATTCAGCAAGTGCTTTGCAGCTTGAAATTGGAAGGAAAGCCTCAGATTTAGCAGCCAGAGCTTCAGGAGCAGCAGCAGCGAGCACAGCATCGCTTTTGCAGCAGCTCCTTCCATGTGCATGTTTTTGGGAGTGGAAAGGCTTGCAGAGTGTTCAAGTAGCTTTTTCTCTCCGCTGGAAAGCTGCACGCTCAGTGCCAGTGTTCTGCAGCTTCTTTCTTCACGTTTCAGCAGCTAGCACGCTCTCCGTGTGCAGGAGAAGCGGCTGAGGCTTCCTTGCCGGAGACGAGGCACCTTCGCCGGCAGAGAGCCTCCGGCCGGCCGCGGTGCGCTCCGGAGCGGGGGCTTGTGCCGAAAGAGGCCGGGAACAGGCGCTTACCTTCGGACAGCTCCGGAGGCCCGTCTAATGCGTCTCTTGTCGCCTACACGGCAGGGAAAAGCTTTTCCACTCTGTCTAGGAAGGAGAAAGTGTGCCAGCACAGCAAATGCCTCCCGGACTTTCCCTGCAATTCAGCAAGTGCTTTGCAGCTTGAAATTGGAAGGAAAGCCTCAGATTTAGCAGCCAGAGCTTCAGGAGGAGCAGCAGCGAGCACAGCATCGCTTTTGCAGCAGCTCCTTCCATGTGCATGTTTTTGGGAGTGGAAAGGCTTGCAGAGTGTTCAAGTAGCTTTTTCTCTCCGCTGGAAAGCTGCACGCTCAGTGCCAGTGTTCTGCAGCTTCTTTCTTCACGTTTCAGCAGCTAGCACGCTCTCCGTGTGCAGGAGAAGCGGCTGAGGCTTCCTTGCCGGAGAAGCGGCACCTTCGCCGGCAGAGAGCCTCCGGCCGGCCGCGGTGCGCTCCGGAGCGGGGGCTTGTGCCGAAAGAGGCCGGGAACAGGCGCTTACCTTCGGACAGCTCCGGATGCCCGTCTAATGCGTCTCTTGTCGCCTACACGGCAGGGAAAAGCTTTTCCACTCTGTCTAGGAAGGAGAAAGTGTGCCAGCACAGCAAATGCCTCCCGGACTTTCCCTGCAATTCAGCAAGTGCTTTGCAGCTTGAAATTGGAAGGAAAGCCTCAGATTTAGCAGCCAGAGCTTCAGGAGGAGCAGCAGCGAGCACAGCATCGCTTTTGCAGCAGCTCCTTCCATGTGCATGTTTTTGGGAGTGGAAAGGCTTGCAGAGTGTTCAAGTAGCTTTTTCTCTCCGCTGGAAAGCTGCACGCTCAGTGCCAGTGTTCTGCAGCTTCTTTCTTCACGTTTCAGCAGCTAGCACGCTCTCCGTGTGCAGGAGAAGCGGCTGAGGCTTCCTTGCCGGAGACGAGGCACCTTCGCCGGCAGAGAGCCTCCGGCCGGCCGCGGTGCGCTCCGGAGCGGGGGCTTGTGCCGAAAGAGGCCGGCAACAGGCGCTTACCTTCGGACAGCTCCGGATGCCCGTCTAATGCGTCTCTTGTCGCCTACACGGCAGGGAAAAGCTTTTCCACTCTGTCTAGGAAGGAGAAAGTGTGCCAGCACAGCAAATGCCTCCCGGACTTTCCCTGCAATTCAGCAAGTGCTTTGCAGCTTGAAATTGGAAGGAAAGCCTCAGATTTAGCAGCCAGAGCTTCAGGAGGAGCAGCAGCGAGCACAGCATCGCTTTTGCAGCAGCTCCTTCCATGTGCATGTTTTTGGGAGTGGAAAGGCTTGCAGAGTGTTCAAGTAGCTTTTTCTCTCCGCTGGAAAGCTGCACGCTCAGTGCCAGTGTTCTGCAGCTTCTTTCTTCACGTTTCAGCAGCTAGCACGCTCTCCGTGTGCAGGAGAAGCGGCTGAGGCTTCCTTGCCGGAGACGAGGCATCTTCGCCGGCAGAGAGCCTCCGGCCGGCCGCGGTGCGCTCCGGAGCGGGGGCTTGTGCCGAAAGAGGCCGGGAACAGGCGCTTACCTTCGGACAGCTCCGGATGCCCGTCTAATGCGTCTCTTGTCGCCTACACGGCAGGGAAAAGCTTTTCCACTCTGTCTAGGAAGGAGAAAGTGTGCCAGCAGAGCAAATGCCTCCCGGACTTTCCCTGCAATTCAGCAAGTGCTTTGCAGCTTGAAATTGGAAGGAAAGCCTCAGATTTAGCAGCCAGAGCTTCAGGAGCAGCAGCAGCGAGCACAGCATCGCTTTTGCAGCAGCTCCTTCCATGTGCATGTTTTTGGGAGTGGAAAGGCTTGCAGAGTGTTCAAGTAGCTTTTTCTCTCCGCTGGAAAGCTGCACGCTCAGTGCCAGTGTTCTGCAGCTTCTTTCTTCACGTTTCAGCAGCTAGCACGCTCTCCGTGTGCAGGAGAAGCGGCTGAGGCTTCCTTGCCGGAGACGAGGCACCTTCGCCGGCAGAGAGCCTCCGGCCGGCCGCGGTGCGCTCCGGAGCGGGGGCTTGTGCCGAAAGAGGCCGGGAACAGGCGCTTACCTTCGGACAGCTCCGGATGCCCGTCTAATGCGTCTCTTGTCGCCTACACGGCAGGGAAAAGCTTTTCCACTCTGTCTAGGAAGGAGAAAGTGTGCCAGCACAGCAAATGCCTCCCGGACTTTCCCTGCAATTCAGCAAGTGCTTTGCAGCTTGAAATTGGAAGGAAAGCCTCAGATTTAGCAGCCAAAGCTTCAGGAGGAGCAGCAGCGAGCACAGCATCGCTTTTGCAGCAGCTCCTTCCATGTGCATGTTTTTGGGAGTGGAAAGGCTTGCAGAGTGTTCAAGTAGCTTTTTCTCTCCGCTGGAAAGCTGCACGCTCAGTGCCAGTGTTCTGCAGCTTCTTTCTTCACGTTTCAGCAGCTAGCACGCTCTCCGTGTGCAGGAGAAGCGGCTGAGGCTTCCTTGCCGGAGAAGCGGCACCTTCGCCGGCAGAGAGCCTCCGGCCGGCCGCGGTGCGCTCCGGAGCGGGGGCTTGTGCCGAAAGAGGCCGGGAACAGGCGCTTACCTTCGGACAGCTCCGGATGCCCGTCTAATGCGTCTCTTGTCGCCTACACGGCAGGGAAAAGCTTTTCCACTCTGTCTAGGAAGGAGAAAGTGTGCCAGCACAGCAAATGCCTCCCGGACTTTCCCTGCAATTCAGCAAGTGCTTTGCAGCTTGAAATTGGAAGGAAAGCCTCAGATTTAGCAGCCAGAGCTTCAGGAGGAGCAGCAGCGAGCACAGCATCGCTTTTGCAGCAGCTCCTTCCATGTGCATGTTTTTGGGAGTGGAAAGGCTTGCAGAGTGTTCAAGTAGCTTTTTCTCTCCGCTGGAAAGCTGCACGCTCAGTGCCAGTGTTCTGCAGCTTCTTTCTTCACGTTTCAGCAGCTAGCACGCTCTCCGTGTGCAGGAGAAGCGGCTGAGGCTTCCTTGCCGGAGACGAGGCACCTTCGCCGGCAGAGAGCCTCCGGCCGGCCGCGGTGCGCTCCGGAGCGGGGGCTTGTGCCGAAAGAGGCCGGGAACAGGCGCTTACCTTCGGACAGCTCCGGATGCCCGTCTAATGCGTCTCTTGTCGCCTACACGGCAGGGAAAAGCTTTTCCACTCTGTCTAGGAAGGAGAAAGTGTGCCAGCACAGCAAATGCCTCCCGGACTTTCCCTGCAATTCAGCAAGTGCTTTGCAGCTTGAAATTGGAAGGAAAGCCTCAGATTTAGCAGCCAGAGCTTCAGGAGCAGCAGCAGCGAGCACAGCATCGCTTTTGCAGCAGCTCCTTCCATGTGCATGTTTTTGGGAGTGGAAAGGCTTGCAGAGTGTTCAAGTAGCTTTTTCTCTCCGCTGGAAAGCTGCACGCTCAGTGCCAGTGTTCTGCAGCTTCTTTCTTCACGTTTCAGCAGCTAGCACGCTCTCCGTGTGCAGGAGAAGCGGCTGAGGCTTCCTTGCCGGAGACGAGGCACCTTCGCCGGCAGAGAGCCTCCGGCCGGCCGCGGTGCGCTCCGGAGCGGGGGCTTGTGCCGAAAGAGGCCGGGAACAGGCGCTTACCTTCGGACAGCTCCGGAGGCCCGTCTAATGCGTCTCTTGTCGCCTACACGGCAGGGAAAAGCTTTTCCACTCTGTCTAGGAAGGAGAAAGTGTGCCAGCACAGCAAATGCCTCCCGGACTTTCCCTGCAATTCAGCAAGTGCTTTGCAGCTTGAAATTGGAAGGAAAGCCTCAGATTTAGCAGCCAGAGCTTCAGGAGGAGCAGCAGCGAGCACAGCATCGCTTTTGCAGCAGCTCCTTCCATGTGCATGTTTTTGGGAGTGGAAAGGCTTGCAGAGTGTTCAAGTAGCTTTTTCTCTCCGCTGGAAAGCTGCACGCTCAGTGCCAGTGTTCTGCAGCTTCTTTCTTCACGTTTCAGCAGCTAGCACGCTCTCCGTGTGCAGGAGAAGCGGCTGAGGCTTCCTTGCCGGAGAAGCGGCACCTTCGCCGGCAGAGAGCCTCCGGCCGGCCGCGGTGCGCTCCGGAGCGGGGGCTTGTGCCGAAAGAGGCCGGGAACAGGCGCTTACCTTCGGACAGCTCCGGATGCCCGTCTAATGCGTCTCTTGTCGCCTACACGGCAGGGAAAAGCTTTTCCACTCTGTCTAGGAAGGAGAAAGTGTGCCAGCACAGCAAATGCCTCCCGGACTTTCCCTGCAATTCAGCAAGTGCTTTGCAGCTTGAAATTGGAAGGAAAGCCTCAGATTTAGCAGCCAGAGCTTCAGGAGGAGCAGCAGCGAGCACAGCATCGCTTTTGCAGCAGCTCCTTCCATGTGCATGTTTTTGGGAGTGGAAAGGCTTGCAGAGTGTTCAAGTAGCTTTTTCTCTCCGCTGGAAAGCTGCACGCTCAGTGCCAGTGTTCTGCAGCTTCTTTCTTCACGTTTCAGCAGCTAGCACGCTCTCCGTGTGCAGGAGAAGCGGCTGAGGCTTCCTTGCCGGAGACGAGGCACCTTCGCCGGCAGAGAGCCTCCGGCCGGCCGCGGTGCGCTCCGGAGCGGGGGCTTGTGCCGAAAGAGGCCGGGAACAGGCGCTTACCTTCGGACAGCTCCGGATGCCCGTCTAATGCGTCTCTTGTCGCCTACACGGCAGGGAAAAGCTTTTCCACTCTGTCTAGGAAGGAGAAAGTGTGCCAGCACAGCAAATGCCTCCCGGACTTTCCCTGCAATTCAGCAAGTGCTTTGCAGCTTGAAATTGGAAGGAAAGCCTCAGATTTAGCAGCCAGAGCTTCAGGAGGAGCAGCAGCGAGCACAGCATCGCTTTTGCAGCAGCTCCTTCCATGTGCATGTTTTTGGGAGTGGAAAGGCTTGCAGAGTGTTCAAGTAGCTTTTTCTCTCCGCTGGAAAGCTGCACGCTCAGTGCCAGTGTTCTGCAGCTTCTTTCTTCACGTTTCAGCAGCTAGCACGCTCTCCGTGTGCAGGAGAAGCGGCTGAGGCTTCCTTGCCGGAGACGAGGCACCTTCGCCGGCAGAGAGCCTCCGGCCGGCCGCGGTGCGCTCCGGAGCGGGGGCTTGTGCCGAAAGAGGCCGGGAACAGGCGCTTACCTTCGGACAGCTCCGGATGCCCGTCTAATGCGTCTCTTGTCGCCTACACGGCAGGGAAAAGCTTTTCCACTCTGTCTAGGAAGGAGAAAGTGTGCCAGCACAGCAAATGCCTCCCGGACTTTCCCTGCAATTCAGCAAGTGCTTTGCAGCTTGAAATTGGAAGGAAAGCCTCAGATTTAGCAGCCAGAGCTTCAGGAGGAGCAGCAGCGAGCACAGCATCGCTTTTGCAGCAGCTCCTTCCATGTGCATGTTTTTGGGAGTGGAAAGGCTTGCAGAGTGTTCAAGTAGCTTTTTCTCTCCGCTGGAAAGCTGCACGCTCAGTGCCAGTGTTCTGCAGCTTCTTTCTTCACGTTTCAGCAGCTAGCACGCTCTCCGTGTGCAGGAGAAGCGGCTGAGGCTTCCTTGCCGGAGACGAGGCACCTTCGCCGGCAGAGAGCCTCCGGCCGGCCGCGGTGCGCTCCGGAGCGGGGGCTTGTGCCGAAAGAGGCCGGGAACAGGCGCTTACCTTCGGACAGCTCCGGATGCCCGTCTAATGCGTCTCTTGTCGCCTACACGGCAGGGAAAAGCTTTTCCACTCTGTCTAGGAAGGAGAAAGTGTGCCAGCAGAGCAAATGCCTCCCCGGACTTTCCCTGCAATTCAGCAAGTGCTTTGCAGCTTGAAATTGGAAGGAAAGCCTCAGATTTAGCAGCCAGAGCTTCAGGAGGAGCAGCAGCGAGCACAGCATCGCTTTTGCAGCAGCTCCTTCCATGTGCATGTTTTTGGGAGTGGAAAGGCTTGCAGAGTGTTCAAGTAGCTTTTTCTCTCCGCTGGAAAGCTGCACGCTCAGTGCCAGTGTTCTGCAGCTTCTTTCTTCACGTTTCAGCAGCTAGCACGCTCTCCGTGTGCAGGAGAAGCGGCTGAGGCTTCCTTGCCGGAGACGAGGCACCTTCGCCGGCAGAGAGCCTCCGGCCGGCCGCGGTGCGCTCCGGAGCGGGGGCTTGTGCCGAAAGAGGCCGGGAACAGGCGCTTACCTTCGGACAGCTCCGGATGCCCGTCTAATGCGTCTCTTGTCGCCTACACGGCAGGGAAAAGCTTTTCCACTCTGTCTAGGAAGGAGAAAGTGTGCCAGCAGAGCAAATGCCTCCCGGACTTTCCCTGCAATTCAGCAAGTGCTTTGCAGCTTGAAATTGGAAGGAAAGCCTCAGATTTAGCAGCCAGAGCTTCAGGAGGAGCAGCAGCGAGCACAGCATCGCTTTTGCAGCAGCTCCTTCCATGTGCATGTTTTTGGGGAGTGGAAAGGCTTGCAGAGTGTTCAAGTAGCTTTTTCTCTCCGCTGGAAAGCTGCACGCTCAGTGCCAGTGTTCTGCAGCTTCTTTCTTCACGTTTCAGCAGCTAGCACGCTCTCCGTGTGCAGGAGAAGCGGCTGAGGCTTCCTTGCCGGAGACGAGGCACCTTCGCCGGCAGAGAGCCTCCGGCCGGCCGCGGTGCGCTCCGGAGCGGGGGCTTGTGCCGAAAGAGGCCGGGAACAGGCGCTTACCTTCGGACAGCTCCGGATGCCCGTCTAATGCGTCTCTTGTCGCCTACACGGCAGGGAAAAGCTTTTCCACTCTGTCTAGGAAGGAGAAAGTGTGCCAGCACAGCAAATGCCTCCCGGACTTTCCCTGCAATTCAGCAAGTGCTTTGCAGCTTGAAATTGGAAGGAAAGCCTCAGATTTAGCAGCCAGAGCTTCAGGAGGAGCAGCAGCGAGCACAGCATCGCTTTTGCAGCAGCTCCTTCCATGTGCATGTTTTTGGGAGTGGAAAGGCTTGCAGAGTGTTCAAGTAGCTTTTTCTCTCCGCTGGAAAGCTGCACGCTCAGTGCCAGTGTTCTGCAGCTTCTTTCTTCACGTTTCAGCAGCTAGCACGCTCTCCGTGTGCAGGAGAAGCGGCTGAGGCTTCCTTGCCGGAGACGAGGCACCTTCGCCGGCAGAGAGCCTCCGGCCGGCCGCGGTGCGCTCCGGAGCGGGGGCTTGTGCCGAAAGAGGCCGGGAACAGGCGCTTACCTTCGGACAGCTCCGGATGCCCGTCTAATGCGTCTCTTGTCGCCTACACGGCAGGGAAAAGCTTTTCCACTCTGTCTAGGAAGGAGAAAGTGTGCCAGCACAGCAAATGCCTCCCGGACTTTCCCTGCAATTCAGCAAGTGCTTTGCAGCTTGAAATTGGAAGGAAAGCCTCAGATTTAGCAGCCAGAGCTTCAGGAGGAGCAGCAGCGAGCACAGCATCGCTTTTGCAGCAGCTCCTTCCATGTGCATGTTTTTGGGAGTGGAAAGGCTTGCAGAGTGTTCAAGTAGCTTTTTCTCTCCGCTGGAAAGCTGCACGCTCAGTGCCAGTGTTCTGCAGCTTCTTTCTTCACGTTTCAGCAGCTAGCACGCTCTCCGTGTGCAGGAGAAGCGGCTGAGGCTTCCTTGCCGGAGACGAGGCACCTTCGCCGGCAGAGAGCCTCCGGCCGGCCGCGGTGCGCTCCGGAGCGGGGGCTTGTGCCGAAAGAGGCCGGGAACAGGCGCTTACCTTCGGACAGCTCCGGAGGCCCGTCTAATGCGTCTCTTGTCGCCTACACGGCAGGGAAAAGCTTTTCCACTCTGTCTAGGAAGGAGAAAGTGTGCCAGCACAGCAAATGCCTCCCGGACTTTCCCTGCAATTCAGCAAGTGCTTTGCAGCTTGAAATTGGAAGGAAAGCCTCAGATTTAGCAGCCAGAGCTTCAGGAGGAGCAGCAGCGAGCACAGCATCGCTTTTGCAGCAGCTCCTTCCATGTGCATGTTTTTGGGAGTGGAAAGGCTTGCAGAGTGTTCAAGTAGCTTTTTCTCTCCGCTGGAAAGCTGCACGCTCAGTGCCAGTGTTCTGCAGCTTCTTTCTTCACGTTTCAGCAGCTAGCACGCTCTCCGTGTGCAGGAGAAGCGGCTGAGGCTTCCTTGCCGGAGAAGCGGCACCTTCGCCGGCAGAGAGCCTCCGGCCGGCCGCGGTGCGCTCCGGAGCGGGGGCTTGTGCCGAAAGAGGCCGGGAACAGGCGCTTACCTTCGGACAGCTCCGGATGCCCGTCTAATGCGTCTCTTGTCGCCTACACGGCAGGGAAAAGCTTTTCCACTCTGTCTAGGAAGGAGAAAGTGTGCCAGCACAGCAAATGCCTCCCGGACTTTCCCTGCAATTCAGCAAGTGCTTTGCAGCTTGAAATTGGAAGGAAAGCCTCAGATTTAGCAGCCAGAGCTTCAGGAGGAGCAGCAGCGAGCACAGCATCGCTTTTGCAGCAGCTCCTTCCATGTGCATGTTTTTGGGAGTGGAAAGGCTTGCAGAGTGTTCAAGTAGCTTTTTCTCTCCGCTGGAAAGCTGCACGCTCAGTGCCAGTGTTCTGCAGCTTCTTTCTTCACGTTTCAGCAGCTAGCACGCTCTCCGTGTGCAGGAGAAGCGGCTGAGGCTTCCTTGCCGGAGACGAGGCACCTTCGCCGGCAGAGAGCCTCCGGCCGGCCGCGGTGCGCTCCGGAGCGGGGGCTTGTGCCGAAAGAGGCCGGCAACAGGCGCTTACCTTCGGACAGCTCCGGATGCCCGTCTAATGCGTCTCTTGTCGCCTACACGGCAGGGAAAAGCTTTTCCACTCTGTCTAGGAAGGAGAAAGTGTGCCAGCACAGCAAATGCCTCCCGGACTTTCCCTGCAATTCAGCAAGTGCTTTGCAGCTTGAAATTGGAAGGAAAGCCTCAGATTTAGCAGCCAGAGCTTCAGGAGCAGCAGCAGCGAGCACAGCATCGCTTTTGCAGCAGCTCCTTCCATGTGCATGTTTTTGGGAGTGGAAAGGCTTGCAGAGTGTTCAAGTAGCTTTTTCTCTCCGCTGGAAAGCTGCACGCTCAGTGCCAGTGTTCTGCAGCTTCTTTCTTCACGTTTCAGCAGCTAGCACGCTCTCCGTGTGCAGGAGAAGCGGCTGAGGCTTCCTTGCCGGAGAAGCGGCACCTTCGCCGGCAGAGAGCCTCCGGCCGGCCGCGGTGCGCTCCGGAGCGGGGGCTTGTGCCGAAAGAGGCCGGGAACAGGCGCTTACCTTCGGACAGCTCCGGATGCCCGTCTAATGCGTCTCTTGTCGCCTACACGGCAGGGAAAAGCTTTTCCACTCTGTCTAGGAAGGAGAAAGTGTGCCAGCACAGCAAATGCCTCCCGGACTTTCCCTGCAATTCAGCAAGTGCTTTGCAGCTTGAAATTGGAAGGAAAGCCTCAGATTTAGCAGCCAGAGCTTCAGGAGGAGCAGCAGCGAGCACAGCATCGCTTTTGCAGCAGCTCCTTCCATGTGCATGTTTTTGGGAGTGGAAAGGCTTGCAGAGTGTTCAAGTAGCTTTTTCTCTCCGCTGGAAAGCTGCACGCTCAGTGCCAGTGTTCTGCAGCTTCTTTCTTCACGTTTCAGCAGCTAGCACGCTCTCCGTGTGCAGGAGAAGCGGCTGAGGCTTCCTTGCCGGAGACGAGGCACCTTCGCCGGCAGAGAGCCTCCGGCCGGCCGCGGTGCGCTCCGGAGCGGGGGCTTGTGCCGAAAGAGGCCGGGAACAGGCGCTTACCTTCGGACAGCTCCGGATGCCCGTCTAATGCGTCTCTTGTCGCCTACGGCAGGGAAAAGCTTTTCCACTCTGTCTAGGAAGGAGAAAGTGTGCCAGCAGAGCAAATGCCTCCCGGACTTTCCCTGCAATTCAGCAAGTGCTTTGCAGCTTGAAATTGGAAGGAAAGCCTCAGATTTAGCAGCCAGAGCTTCAGGAGGAGCAGCAGCGAGCACAGCATCGCTTTTGCAGCAGCTCCTTCCATGTGCATGTTTTTGGGAGTGGAAAGGCTTGCAGAGTGTTCAAGTAGCTTTTTCTCTCCGCTGGAAAGCTGCACGCTCAGTGCCAGTGTTCTGCAGCTTCTTTCTTCACGTTTCAGCAGCTAGCACGCTCTCCGTGTGCAGGAGAAGCGGCTGAGGCTTCCTTGCCGGAGACGAGGCACCTTCGCCGGCAGAGAGCCTCCGGCCGGCCGCGGTGCGCTCCGGAGCGGGGGCTTGTGCCGAAAGAGGCCGGGAACAGGCGCTTACCTTCGGACAGCTCCGGATGCCCGTCTAATGCGTCTCTTGTCGCCTACACGGCAGGGAAAAGCTTTTCCACTCTGTCTAGGAAGGAGAAAGTGTGCCAGCACAGCAAATGCCTCCCGGACTTTCCCTGCAATTCAGCAAGTGCTTTGCAGCTTGAAATTGGAAGGAAAGCCTCAGATTTAGCAGCCAGAGCTTCAGGAGGAGCAGCAGCGAGCACAGCATCGCTTTTGCAGCAGCTCCTTCCATGTGCATGTTTTTGGGAGTGGAAAGGCTTGCAGAGTGTTCAAGTAGCTTTTTCTCTCCGCTGGAAAGCTGCACGCTCAGTGCCAGTGTTCTGCGGCTTCTTTCTTCACGTTTCAGCAGCTAGCACGCTCTCCGTGTGCAGGAGAAGCGGCTGAGGCTTCCTTGCCGGAGACGAGGCACCTTCGCCGGCAGAGAGCCTCCGGCCGGCCGCGGTGCGCTCCGGAGCGGGGGCTTGTGCCGAAAGAGGCCGGGAACAGGCGCTTACCTTCGGACAGCTCCGGATGCCCGTCTAATGCGTCTCTTGTCGCCTACACGGCAGGGAAAAGCTTTTCCACTCTGTCTAGGAAGGAGAAAGTGTGCCAGCACAGCAAATGCCTCCCGGACTTTCCCTGCAATTCAGCAAGTGCTTTGCAGCTTGAAATTGGAAGGAAAGCCTCAGATTTAGCAGCCAGAGCTTCAGGAGGAGCAGCAGCGAGCACAGCATCGCTTTTGCAGCAGCTCCTTCCATGTGCATGTTTTTGGGAGTGGAAAGGCTTGCAGAGTGTTCAAGTAGCTTTTTCTCTCCGCTGGAAAGCTGCACGCTCAGTGCCAGTGTTCTGCAGCTTCTTTCTTCACGTTTCAGCAGCTAGCACGCTCTCCGTGTGCAGGAGAAGCGGCTGAGGCTTCCTTGCCGGAGACGAGGCACCTTCGCCGGCAGAGAGCCTCCGGCCGGCCGCGGTGCGCTCCGGAGCGGGGGCTTGTGCCGAAAGAGGCCGGGAACAGGCGCTTACCTTCGGACAGCTCCGGATGCCCGTCTAATGCGTCTCTTGTCGCCTACACGGCAGGGAAAAGCTTTTCCACTCTGTCTAGGAAGGAGAAAGTGTGCCAGCACAGCAAATGCCTCCCGGACTTTCCCTGCAATTCAGCAAGTGCTTTGCAGCTTGAAATTGGAAGGAAAGCCTCAGATTTAGCAGCCAGAGCTTCAGGAGGAGCAGCAGCGAGCACAGCATCGCTTTTGCAGCAGCTCCTTCCATGTGCATGTTTTTGGGAGTGGAAAGGCTTGCAGAGTGTTCAAGTAGCTTTTTCTCTCCGCTGGAAAGCTGCACGCTCAGTGCCAGTGTTCTGCAGCTTCTTTCTTCACGTTTCAGCAGCTAGCACGCTCTCCGTGTGCAGGAGAAGCGGCTGAGGCTTCCTTGCCGGAGACGAGGCACCTTCGCCGGCAGAGAGCCTCCGGCCGGCCGCGGTGCGCTCCGGAGCGGGGGCTTGTGCCGAAAGAGGCCGGGAACAGGCGCTTACCTTCGGACAGCTCCGGATGCCCGTCTAATGCGTCTCTTGTCGCCTACACGGCAGGGAAAAGCTTTTCCACTCTGTCTAGGAAGGAGAAAGTGTGCCAGCACAGCAAATGCCTCCCGGACTTTCCCTGCAATTCAGCAAGTGCTTTGCAGCTTGAAATTGGAAGGAAAGCCTCAGATTTAGCAGCCAGAGCTTCAGGAGCAGCAGCAGCGAGCACAGCATCGCTTTTGCAGCAGCTCCTTCCATGTGCATGTTTTTGGGAGTGGAAAGGCTTGCAGAGTGTTCAAGTAGCTTTTTCTCTCCGCTGGAAAGCTGCACGCTCAGTGCCAGTGTTCTGCAGCTTCTTTCTTCACGTTTCAGCAGCTAGCACGCTCTCCGTGTGCAGGAGAAGCGGCTGAGGCTTCCTTGCCGGAGACGAGGCACCTTCGCCGGCAGAGAGCCTCCGGCCGGCCGCGGTGCGCTCCGGAGCGGGGGCTTGTGCCGAAAGAGGCCGGGAACAGGCGCTTACCTTCGGACAGCTCCGGATGCCCGTCTAATGCGTCTCTTGTCGCCTACACGGCAGGGAAAAGCTTTTCCACTCTGTCTAGGAAGGAGAAAGTGTGCCAGCACAGCAAATGCCTCCCGGACTTTCCCTGCAATTCAGCAAGTGCTTTGCAGCTTGAAATTGGAAGGAAAGCCTCAGATTTAGCAGCCAGAGCTTCAGGAGGAGCAGCAGCGAGCACAGCATCGCTTTCGCAGCAGCTCCTTCCATGTGCATGTTTTTGGGAGTGGAAAGGCTTGCAGAGTGTTCAAGTAGCTTTTTCTCTCCGCTGGAAAGCTGCACGCTCAGTGCCAGTGTTCTGCAGCTTCTTTCTTCACGTTTCAGCAGCTAGCACGCTCTCCGTGTGCAGGAGAAGCGGCTGAGGCTTCCTTGCCGGAGACGAGGCACCTTCGCCGGCAGAGAGCCTCCGGCCGGCCGCGGTGCGCTCCGGAGCGGGGGCTTGTGCCGAAAGAGGCCGGGAACAGGCGCTTACCTTCGGACAGCTCCGGATGCCCGTCTAATGCGTCTCTTGTCGCCTACACGGCAGGGAAAAGCTTTTCCACTCTGTCTAGGAAGGAGAAAGTGTGCCAGCACAGCAAATGCCTCCCGGACTTTCCCTGCAATTCAGCAAGTGCTTTGCAGCTTGAAATTGGAAGGAAAGCCTCAGATTTAGCAGCCAGAGCTTCAGGAGGAGCAGCAGCGAGCACAGCATCGCTTTTGCAGCAGCTCCTTCCATGTGCATGTTTTTGGGAGTGGAAAGGCTTGCAGAGTGTTCAAGTAGCTTTTTCTCTCCGCTGGAAAGCTGCACGCTCAGTGCCAGTGTTCTGCAGCTTCTTTCTTCACGTTTCAGCAGCTAGCACGCTCTCCGTGTGCAGGAGAAGCGGCTGAGGCTTCCTTGCCGGAGAAGCGGCACCTTCGCCGGCAGAGAGCCTCCGGCCGGCCGCGGTGCGCTCCGGAGCGGGGGCTTGTGCCGAAAGAGGCCGGCAACAGGCGCTTACCTTCGGACAGCTCCGGATGCCCGTCTAATGCGTCTCTTGTCGCCTACACGGCAGGGAAAAGCTTTTCCACTCTGTCTAGGAAGGAGAAAGTGTGCCAGCACAGCAAATGCCTCCCGGACTTTCCCTGCAATTCAGCAAGTGCTTTGCAGCTTGAAATTGGAAGGAAAGCCTCAGATTTAGCAGCCAGAGCTTCAGGAGGAGCAGCAGCGAGCACAGCATCGCTTTTGCAGCAGCTCCTTCCATGTGCATGTTTTTGGGAGTGGAAAGGCTTGCAGAGTGTTCAAGTAGCTTTTTCTCTCCGCTGGAAAGCTGCACGCTCAGTGCCAGTGTTCTGCAGCTTCTTTCTTCACGTTTCAGCAGCTAGCACGCTCTCCGTGTGCAGGAGAAGCGGCTGAGGCTTCCTTGCCGGAGACGAGGCACCTTCGCCGGCAGAGAGCCTCCGGCCGGCCGCGGTGCGCTCCGGAGCGGGGGCTTGTGCCGAAAGAGGCCGGGAACAGGCGCTTACCTTCGGACAGCTCCGGATGCCCGTCTAATGCGTCTCTTGTCGCCTACACGGCAGGGAAAAGCTTTTCCACTCTGTCTAGGAAGGAGAAAGTGTGCCAGCAGAGCAAATGCCTCCCGGACTTTCCCTGCAATTCAGCAAGTGCTTTGCAGCTTGAAATTGGAAGGAAAGCCTCAGATTTAGCAGCCAGAGCTTCAGGAGGAGCAGCAGCGAGCACAGCATCGCTTTTGCAGCAGCTCCTTCCATGTGCATGTTTTTGGGAGTGGAAAGGCTTGCAGAGTGTTCAAGTAGCTTTTTCTCTCCGCTGGAAAGCTGCACGCTCAGTGCCAGTGTTCTGCAGCTTCTTTCTTCACGTTTCAGCAGCTAGCACGCTCTCCGTGTGCAGGAGAAGCGGCTGAGGCTTCCTTGCCGGAGACGAGGCACCTTCGCCGGCAGAGAGCCTCCGGCCGGCCGCGGTGCGCTCCGGAGCGGGGGCTTGTGCCGAAAGAGGCCGGGAACAGGCGCTTACCTTCGGACAGCTCCGGATGCCCGTCTAATGCGTCTCTTGTCGCCTACACGGCAGGGAAAAGCTTTTCCACTCTGTCTAGGAAGGAGAAAGTGTGCCAGCACAGCAAATGCCTCCCGGACTTTCCCTGCAATTCAGCAAGTGCTTTGCAGCTTGAAATTGGAAGGAAAGCCTCAGATTTAGCAGCCAGAGCTTCAGGAGGAGCAGCAGCGAGCACAGCATCGCTTTTGCAGCAGCTCCTTCCATGTGCATGTTTTTGGGAGTGGAAAGGCTTGCAGAGTGTTCAAGTAGCTTTTTCTCTCCGCTGGAAAGCTGCACGCTCAGTGCCAGTGTTCTGCAGCTTCTTTCTTCACGTTTCAGCAGCTAGCACGCTCTCCGTGTGCAGGAGAAGCGGCTGAGGCTTCCTTGCCGGAGACGAGGCACCTTCGCCGGCAGAGAGCCTCCGGCCGGCCGCGGTGCGCTCCGGAGCGGGGGCTTGTGCCGAAAGAGGCCGGGAACAGGCGCTTACCTTCGGACAGCTCCGGATGCCCGTCTAATGCGTCTCTTGTCGCCTACACGGCAGGGAAAAGCTTTTCCACTCTGTCTAGGAAGGAGAAAGTGTGCCAGCACAGCAAATGCCTCCCGGACTTTCCCTGCAATTCAGCAAGTGCTTTGCAGCTTGAAATTGGAAGGAAAGCCTCAGATTTAGCAGCCAGAGCTTCAGGAGGAGCAGCAGCGAGCACAGCATCGCTTTTGCAGCAGCTCCTTCCATGTGCATGTTTTTGGGAGTGGAAAGGCTTGCAGAGTGTTCAAGTAGCTTTTTCTCTCCGCTGGAAAGCTGCACGCTCAGTGCCAGTGTTCTGCGGCTTCTTTCTTCACGTTTCAGCAGCTAGCACGCTCTCCGTGTGCAGGAGAAGCGGCTGAGGCTTCCTTGCCGGAGACGAGGCACCTTCGCCGGCAGAGAGCCTCCGGCCGGCCGCGGTGCGCTCCGGAGCGGGGGCTTGTGCCGAAAGAGGCCGGGAACAGGCGCTTACCTTCGGACAGCTCCGGATGCCCGTCTAATGCGTCTCTTGTCGCCTACACGGCAGGGAAAAGCTTTTCCACTCTGTCTAGGAAGGAGAAAGTGTGCCAGCACAGCAAATGCCTCCCGGACTTTCCCTGCAATTCAGCAAGTGCTTTGCAGCTTGAAATTGGAAGGAAAGCCTCAGATTTAGCAGCCAGAGCTTCAGGAGGAGCAGCAGCGAGCACAGCATCGCTTTTGCAGCAGCTCCTTCCATGTGCATGTTTTTGGGAGTGGAAAGGCTTGCAGAGTGTTCAAGTAGCTTTTTCTCTCCGCTGGAAAGCTGCACGCTCAGTGCCAGTGTTCTGCAGCTTCTTTCTTCACGTTTCAGCAGCTAGCACGCTCTCCGTGTGCAGGAGAAGCGGCTGAGGCTTCCTTGCCGGAGACGAGGCACCTTCGCCGGCAGAGAGCCTCCGGCCGGCCGCGGTGCGCTCCGGAGCGGGGGCTTGTGCCGAAAGAGGCCGGGAACAGGCGCTTACCTTCGGACAGCTCCGGATGCCCGTCTAATGCGTCTCTTGTCGCCTACACGGCAGGGAAAAGCTTTTCCACTCTGTCTAGGAAGGAGAAAGTGTGCCAGCACAGCAAATGCCTCCCGGACTTTCCCTGCAATTCAGCAAGTGCTTTGCAGCTTGAAATTGGAAGGAAAGCCTCAGATTTAGCAGCCAGAGCTTCAGGAGGAGCAGCAGCGAGCACAGCATCGCTTTTGCAGCAGCTCCTTCCATGTGCATGTTTTTGGGAGTGGAAAGGCTTGCAGAGTGTTCAAGTAGCTTTTTCTCTCCGCTGGAAAGCTGCACGCTCAGTGCCAGTGTTCTGCAGCTTCTTTCTTCACGTTTCAGCAGCTAGCACGCTCTCCGTGTGCAGGAGAAGCGGCTGAGGCTTCCTTGCCGGAGACGAGGCACCTTCGCCGGCAGAGAGCCTCCGGCCGGCCGCGGTGCGCTCCGGAGCGGGGGCTTGTGCCGAAAGAGGCCGGCAACAGGCGCTTACCTTCGGACAGCTCCGGATGCCCGTCTAATGCGTCTCTTGTCGCCTACACGGCAGGGAAAAGCTTTTCCACTCTGTCTAGGAAGGAGAAAGTGTGCCAGCACAGCAAATGCCTCCCGGACTTTCCCTGCAATTCAGCAAGTGCTTTGCAGCTTGAAATTGGAAGGAAAGCCTCAGATTTAGCAGCCAGAGCTTCAGGAGCAGCAGCAGCGAGCACAGCATCGCTTTTGCAGCAGCTCCTTCCATGTGCATGTTTTTGGGAGTGGAAAGGCTTGCAGAGTGTTCAAGTAGCTTTTTCTCTCCGCTGGAAAGCTGCACGCTCAGTGCCAGTGTTCTGCAGCTTCTTTCTTCACGTTTCAGCAGCTAGCACGCTCTCCGTGTGCAGGAGAAGCGGCTGAGGCTTCCTTGCCGGAGACGAGGCACCTTCGCCGGCAGAGAGCCTCCGGCCGGCCGCGGTGCGCTCCGGAGCGGGGGCTTGTGCCGAAAGAGGCCGGGAACAGGCGCTTACCTTCGGACAGCTCCGGATGCCCGTCTAATGCGTCTCTTGTCGCCTACACGGCAGGGAAAAGCTTTTCCACTCTGTCTAGGAAGGAGAAAGTGTGCCAGCACAGCAAATGCCTCCCGGACTTTCCCTGCAATTCAGCAAGTGCTTTGCAGCTTGAAATTGGAAGGAAAGCCTCAGATTTAGCAGCCAGAGCTTCAGGAGGAGCAGCAGCGAGCACAGCATCGCTTTTGCAGCAGCTCCTTCCATGTGCATGTTTTTGGGAGTGGAAAGGCTTGCAGAGTGTTCAAGTAGCTTTTTCTCTCCGCTGGAAAGCTGCACGCTCAGTGCCAGTGTTCTGCAGCTTCTTTCTTCACGTTTCAGCAGCTAGCACGCTCTCCGTGTGCAGGAGAAGCGGCTGAGGCTTCCTTGCCGGAGACGAGGCACCTTCGCCGGCAGAGAGCCTCCGGCCGGCCGCGGTGCGCTCCGGAGCGGGGGCTTGTGCCGAAAGAGGCCGGGAACAGGCGCTTACCTTCGGACAGCTCCGGATGCCCGTCTAATGCGTCTCTTGTCGCCTACACGGCAGGGAAAAGCTTTTCCACTCTGTCTAGGAAGGAGAAAGTGTGCCAGCACAGCAAATGCCTCCCGGACTTTCCCTGCAATTCAGCAAGTGCTTTGCAGCTTGAAATTGGAAGGAAAGCCTCAGATTTAGCAGCCAGAGCTTCAGGAGGAGCAGCAGCGAGCACAGCATCGCTTTTGCAGCAGCTCCTTCCATGTGCATGTTTTTGGGAGTGGAAAGGCTTGCAGAGTGTTCAAGTAGCTTTTTCTCTCCGCTGGAAAGCTGCACGCTCAGTGCCAGTGTTCTGCAGCTTCTTTCTTCACGTTTCAGCAGCTAGCACGCTCTCCGTGTGCAGGAGAAGCGGCTGAGGCTTCCTTGCCGGAGACGAGGCACCTTCGCCGGCAGAGAGCCTCCGGCCGGCCGCGGTGCGCTCCGGAGCGGGGGCTTGTGCCGAAAGAGGCCGGGAACAGGCGCTTACCTTCGGACAGCTCCGGATGCCCGTCTAATGCGTCTCTTGTCGCCTACACGGCAGGGAAAAGCTTTTCCACTCTGTCTAGGAAGGAGAAAGTGTGCCAGCACAGCAAATGCCTCCCGGACTTTCCCTGCAATTCAGCAAGTGCTTTGCAGCTTGAAATTGGAAGGAAAGCCTCAGATTTAGCAGCCAGAGCTTCAGGAGGAGCAGCAGCGAGCACAGCATCGCTTTTGCAGCAGCTCCTTCCATGTGCATGTTTTTGGGAGTGGAAAGGCTTGCAGAGTGTTCAAGTAGCTTTTTCTCTCCGCTGGAAAGCTGCACGCTCAGTGCCAGTGTTCTGCAGCTTCTTTCTTCACGTTTCAGCAGCTAGCACGCTCTCCGTGTGCAGGAGAAGCGGCTGAGGCTTCCTTGCCGGAGACGAGGCACCTTCGCCGGCAGAGAGCCTCCGGCCGGCCGCGGTGCGCTCCGGAGCGGGGGCTTGTGCCGAAAGAGGCCGGGAACAGGCGCTTACCTTCGGACAGCTCCGGATGCCCGTCTAATGCGTCTCTTGTCGCCTACACGGCAGGGAAAAGCTTTTCCACTCTCTCTAGGAAGGAGAAAGTGTGCCAGCACAGCAAATGCCTCCCGGACTTTCCCTGCAATTCAGCAAGTGCTTTGCAGCTTGAAATTGGAAGGAAAGCCTCAGATTTAGCAGCCAGAGCTTCAGGAGGAGCAGCAGCGAGCACAGCATCGCTTTTGCAGCAGCTCCTTCCATGTGCATGTTTTTGGGAGTGGAAAGGCTTGCAGAGTGTTCAAGTAGCTTTTTCTCTCCGCTGGAAAGCTGCACGCTCAGTGCCAGTGTTCTGCAGCTTCTTTCTTCACGTTTCAGCAGCTAGCACGCTCTCCGTGTGCAGGAGAAGCGGCTGAGGCTTCCTTGCCGGAGACGAGGCACCTTCGCCGGCAGAGAGCCTCCGGCCGGCCGCGGTGCGCTCCGGAGCGGGGGCTTGTGCCGAAAGAGGCCGGGAACAGGCGCTTACCTTCGGACAGCTCCGGATGCCCGTCTAATGCGTCTCTTGTCGCCTACACGGCAGGGAAAAGCTTTTCCACTCTGTCTAGGAAGGAGAAAGTGTGCCAGCACAGCAAATGCCTCCCGGACTTTCCCTGCAATTCAGCAAGTGCTTTGCAGCTTGAAATTGGAAGGAAAGCCTCAGATTTAGCAGCCAGAGCTTCAGGAGGAGCAGCAGCGAGCACAGCATCGCTTTTGCAGCAGCTCCTTCCATGTGCATGTTTTTGGGAGTGGAAAGGCTTGCAGAGTGTTCAAGTAGCTTTTTCTCTCCGCTGGAAAGCTGCACGCTCAGTGCCAGTGTTCTGCAGCTTCTTTCTTCACGTTTCAGCAGCTAGCACGCTCTCCGTGTGCAGGAGAAGCGGCTGAGGCTTCCTTGCCGGAGACGAGGCACCTTCGCCGGCAGAGAGCCTCCGGCCGGCCGCGGTGCGCTCCGGAGCGGGGGCTTGTGCCGAAAGAGGCCGGGAACAGGCGCTTACCTTCGGACAGCTCCGGATGCCCGTCTAATGCGTCTCTTGTCGCCTACACGGCAGGGAAAAGCTTTTCCACTCTGTCTAGGAAGGAGAAAGTGTGCCAGCACAGCAAATGCCTCCCGGACTTTCCCTGCAATTCAGCAAGTGCTTTGCAGCTTGAAATTGGAAGGAAAGCCTCAGATTTAGCAGCCAGAGCTTCAGGAGGAGCAGCAGCGAGCACAGCATCGCTTTTGCAGCAGCTCCTTCCATGTGCATGTTTTTGGGAGTGGAAAGGCTTGCAGAGTGTTCAAGTAGCTTTTTCTCTCCGCTGGAAAGCTGCACGCTCAGTGCCAGTGTTCTGCAGCTTCTTTCTTCACGTTTCAGCAGCTAGCACGCTCTCCGTGTGCAGGAGAAGCGGCTGAGGCTTCCTTGCCGGAGACGAGGCACCTTCGCCGGCAGAGAGCCTCCGGCCGGCCGCGGTGCGCTCCGGAGCGGGGGCTTGTGCCGAAAGAGGCCGGCAACAGGCGCTTACCTTCGGACAGCTCCGGATGCCCGTCTAATGCGTCTCTTGTCGCCTACACGGCAGGGAAAAGCTTTTCCACTCTGTCTAGGAAGGAGAAAGTGTGCCAGCACAGCAAATGCCTCCCGGACTTTCCCTGCAATTCAGCAAGTGCTTTGCAGCTTGAAATTGGAAGGAAAGCCTCAGATTTAGCAGCCAGAGCTTCAGGAGGAGCAGCAGCGAGCACAGCATCGCTTTTGCAGCAGCTCCTTCCATGTGCATGTTTTTGGGAGTGGAAAGGCTTGCAGAGTGTTCAAGTAGCTTTTTCTCTCCGCTGGAAAGCTGCACGCTCAGTGCCAGTGTTCTGCAGCTTCTTTCTTCACGTTTCAGCAGCTAGCACGCTCTCCGTGTGCAGGAGAAGCGGCTGAGGCTTCCTTGCCGGAGACGAGGCACCTTCGCCGGCAGAGAGCCTCCGGCCGGCCGCGGTGCGCTTACCCGGAGCGGGGGCTTGTGCCGAAAGAGGCCGGGAACAGGCGCTTACCTTCGGACAGCTCCGGATGCCCGTCTAATGCGTCTCTTGTCGCCTACACGGCAGGGAAAAGCTTTTCCACTCTGTCTAGGAAGGAGAAAGTGTGCCAGCACAGCAAATGCCTCCCGGACTTTCCCTGCAATTCAGCAAGTGCTTTGCAGCTTGAAATTGGAAGGAAAGCCTCAGATTTAGCAGCCAGAGCTTCAGGAGCAGCAGCAGCGAGCACAGCATCGCTTTTGCAGCAGCTCCTTCCATGTGCATGTTTTTGGGAGTGGAAAGGCTTGCATGTTCAAGTAGCTTTTTCTCTCCGCTGGAAAGCTGCACGCTCAGTGCCAGTGTTCTGCAGCTTCTTTCTTCACGTTTCAGCAGCTAGCACGCTCTCCGTGTGCAGGAGAAGCGGCTGAGGCTTCCTTGCCGGAGAAGCGGCACCTTCGCCGCAGAGAGCCTCCGCCGGCCGCGGTGCGCTCCGGAGCGGGGGCTTGTGCCGAAAGAGGCCGGGAACAGGCGCTTACCTTCGGACAGCTCCGGATGCCCGTCTAATGCGTCTCTTGTCGCCTACACGGCAGGGAAAAGCTTTTCCACTCTGTCTAGGAAGGAGAAAGTGTGCCAGCACAGCAAATGCCTCCCGGACTTTCCCTGCAATTCAGCAAGTGCTTTGCAGCTTGAAATTGGAAGGAAAGCCTCAGATTTAGCAGCCAGAGCTTCAGGAGGAGCAGCAGCGAGCACAGCATCGCTTTTGCAGCAGCTCCTTCCATGTGCATGTTTTTGGGAGTGGAAAGGCTTGCAGAGTGTTCAAGTAGCTTTTTCTCTCCGCTGGAAAGCTGCACGCTCAGTGCCAGTGTTCTGCAGCTTCTTTCTTCACGTTTCAGCAGCTAGCACGCTCTCCGTGTGCAGGAGAAGCGGCTGAGGCTTCCTTGCCGGAGACGAGGCACCTTCGCCGGCAGAGAGCCTCCGGCGGCCGCGGTGCGCTCCGGAGCGGGGGGCTTGTGCCGAAAGAGGCCGGAACAGGCGCTTACCTTCGGACAGCTCCGGATGCCCGTCTAATGCGTCTCTTGTCGCCTACACGGCAGGGAAAAGCTTTTCCACTCTGTCTAGGAAGGAGAAAGTGTGCCAGCACAGCAAATGCCTCCCGGACTTTCCCTGCAATTCAGCAAGTGCTTTGCAGCTTGAAATTGGAAGGAAAGCCTCAGATTTAGCAGCCAGAGCTTCAGGAGGGAGCAGCAGCGAGCACAGCATCGCTTTTGCAGCAGCTCCTTCCATGTGCATGTTTTTGGGAGTGGAAAGGCTTGCAGAGGTGTTCAAGTAGCTTTTTCTCTCCGCTGGAAAGCTGCCGCTCAGTGCCAGTGTTCTGCAGCTTCTTTCTTCACGTTTCAGCAGCTAGCACGCTCTCCGTGTGCAGGAGAAGCGGCTGAGGCTTCCTTGCCGGAGACGAGGCACCTTCGCCGGCAGAGAGCCTCCGCCGGCCGCGGTTGCGCTCCGGAGCGGGGGCTTGTGCCGAAAGAGGCCGGGAACAGGCGCTTACCTTCGGACAGCTCCGGATGCCCGTCTAATGCGTCTCTTGTCGCCTACACGGCAGGGAAAAGCTTTTCCACTCTGTCTAGGAAGGAGAAAGTGTGCCAGCACAGCAAATGCCTCCCGGACTTTCCCTGCAATTCAGCAAGTGCTTTGCAGCTTGAAATTGGAAGGAAAGCCTCAGATTTAGCAGCCAGAGCTTCAGGAGCAGCAGCAGCGAGCACAGCATCGCTTTTGCAGCAGCTCCTTCCATGTGCATGTTTTTGGGAGTGGAAAGGCTTGCAGAGTGTTCAAGTAGCTTTTTCTCTCCGCTGGAAAGCTGCACGCTCAGTGCCAGTGTTCTGCAGCTTCTTTCTTCACGTTTCAGCAGCTAGCACGCTCTCCGTGTGCAGGAGAAGCGGCTGAGGCTTCCTTGCCGGAGACGAGGCACCTTCGCCGGCAGAGAGCCTCCGGCCGGCCGCGGTGCGCTCCGGAGCGGGGGCTTGTGCCGAAAGAGGCCGGGAACAGGCGCTTACCTTCGGACAGCTCCGGATGCCCGTCTAATGCGTCTCTTGTCGCCTACACGGCAGGGGAAAAGCTTTTCCACTCTGTCTAGGAAGGAGAAAGTGTGCCAGCACAGCAAATGCCTCCGGACTTTCCCTGCAATTCAGCAAGTGCTTTGCAGCTTGAAATTGGAAGGAAAGCCTCAGATTTAGCAGCCAGAGCTTCAGGAGGAGCAGCAGCGAGCACAGCATCGCTTTTGCAGCAGCTCCTTCCATGTGCATGTTTTTGGGAGTGGAAAGGCTTGCAGAGTGTTCAAGTAGCTTTTTCTCTCCGCTGGAAAGCTGCACGCTCAGTGCCAGTGTTCTGCAGCTTCTTTCTTCACGTTTCAGCAGCTAGCACGCTCTCCGTGTGCAGGAGAAGCGGCTGAGGCTTCCTTGCCGGAGACGAGGCACCTTCGCCGGCAGAGAGCCTCCGGCCGGCCGCGGTGCGCTCCGAGCGGGGGCTTGTGCCGAAAGAGGCCGGGAACAGGCGCTTACCTTCGGACAGCTCCGGATGCCCGTCTAATGCGTCTCTTGTCGCCTACACGGCAGGGAAAAGCTTTTCCACTCTGTCTAGGAAGGAGAAAGTGTGCCAGCACAGCAAATGCCTCCCGGACTTTCCCTGCAATTCAGCAAGTGCTTTGCAGCTTGAAATTGGAAGGAAAGCCTCAGATTTAGCAGCCAGAGCTTCAGGAGGAGCAGCAGCGAGCACAGCATCGCTTTTGCAGCAGCTCCTTCCATGTGCATGTTTTTGGGAGTGGAAAGGCTTGCAGAGTGTTCAAGTAGCTTTTTCTCTCCGCTGGAAAGCTGCACGCTCAGTGCCAGTGTTCTGCAGCTTCTTTCTTCACGTTTCAGCAGCTAGCACGCTCTCCGTGTGCAGGAGAAGCGGCTGAGGCTTCCTTGCCGGAGACGAGGCACCTTCGCCGGCAGAGAGCCTCCGGCGGCCGCGGTGCGCTCCGGAGCGGGGGCTTGTGCCGAAAGAGGCCGGCAACAGGCGCTTACCTTCGGACAGCTCCGGATGCCCGTCTAATGCGTCTCTTGTCGCCTACACGGCAGGGAAAAGCTTTTCCACTCTGTCTAGGAAGGAGAAAGTGTGCCAGCACAGCAAATGCCTCCCGGACTTTCCCTGCAATTCAGCAAGTGCTTTGCAGCTTGAAATTGGAAGGAAAGCCTCAGATTTAGCAGCCAGAGCTTCAGGAGGAGCAGCAGCGAGCACAGCATCGCTTTTGCAGCAGCTCCTTCCATGTGCATGTTTTTGGGAGTGGAAAGGCTTGCAGAGTGTTCAAGTAGCTTTTTCTCTCCGCTGGAAAGCTGCACGCTCAGTGCCAGTGTTCTGCAGCTTCTTTCTTCACGTTTCAGCAGCTAGCACGCTCTCCGTGTGCAGGAGAAGCGGCTGAGGCTTCCTTGCCGGAGACGAGGCACCTTCGCCGGCAGAGAGCCTCCGGCCGGCCGCGGTGCGCTCCGGAGCGGGGGCTTGTGCCGAAAGAGGCCGGGAACAGGCGCTTACCTTCGGACAGCTCCGGATGCCCGTCTAATGCGTCTCTTGTCGCCTACACGGCAGGGAAAAGCTTTTCCACTCTCTCTAGGAAGGAGAAAGTGTGCCAGCACAGCAAATGCCTCCCGGACTTTCCCTGCAATTCAGCAAGTGCTTTGCAGCTTGAAATTGGAAGGAAAGCCTCAGATTTAGCAGCCAGAGCTTCAGGAGCAGCAGCAGCGAGCACAGCATCGCTTTTGCAGCAGCTCCTTCCATGTGCATGTTTTTGGGAGTGGAAAGGCTTGCAGAGTGTTCAAGTAGCTTTTTCTCTCCGCTGGAAAGCTGCACGCTCAGTGCCAGTGTTCTGCAGCTTCTTTCTTCACGTTTCAGCAGCTAGCACGCTCTCCGTGTGCAGGAGAAGCGGCTGAGGCTTCCTTGCCGGAGACGAGGCACCTTCGCCGGCAGAGAGCCTCCGGCCGGCCGCGGTGCGCTCCGGAGCGGGGGCTTGTGCCGAAAGAGGCCGGGAACAGGCGCTTACCTTCGGACAGCTCCGGATGCCCGTCTAATGCGTCTCTTGTCGCCTACACGGCAGGGAAAAGCTTTTCCACTCTGTCTAGGAAGGAGAAAGTGTGCCAGCACAGCAAATGCCTCCCGGACTTTCCTGCAATTCAGCAAGTGCTTTGCAGCTTGAAATTGGAAGGAAAGCCTCAGATTTAGCAGCCAGAGCTTCAGGAGGAGCAGCAGCGAGCACAGCATCGCTTTTGCAGCAGCTCCTTCCATGTGCATGTTTTTGGGAGTGGAAAGGCTTGCAGAGTGTTCAAGTAGCTTTTTCTCTCCGCTGGAAAGCTGCACGCTCAGTGCCAGTGTTCTGCAGCTTCTTTCTTCACGTTTCAGCAGCTAGCACGCTCTCCGTGTGCAGGAGAAGCGGCTGAGGCTTCCTTGCCGGAGACGAGGCACCTTCGCCGGCAGAGAGCCTCCGGCCGGCCGCGGTGCGCTCGGAGCGGGGGCTTGTGCCGAAAGAGGCCGGGAACAGGCGCTTACCTTCGGACAGCTCCGGATGCCCGTCTAATGCGTCTCTTGTCGCCTACACGGCAGGGAAAAGCTTTTCCACTCTGTCTAGGAAGGAGAAAGTGTGCCAGCACAGCAAATGCCTCCCGGACTTTCCCTGCAATTCAGCAAGTGCTTTGCAGCTTGAAATTGGAAGGAAAGCCTCAGATTTAGCAGCCAGAGCTTCAGGAGGAGCAGCAGCGAGCACAGCATCGCTTTTGCAGCAGCTCCTTCCATGTGCATGTTTTTGGGAGTGGAAAGGCTTGCAGAGTGTTCAAGTAGCTTTTTCTCTCCGCTGGAAAGCTGCACGCTCAGTGCCAGTGTTCTGCAGCTTCTTTCTTCACGTTTCAGCAGCTAGCACGCTCTCCGTGTGCAGGAGAAGCGGCTGAGGCTTCCTTGCCGGAGACGAGGCACCTTCGCCGGCAGAGAGCCTCCGGCCGGCCGCGGTGCGCTCCGGAGCGGGGGGCTTGTGCCGAAAGAGGCCGGCAACAGGCGCTTACCTTCGGACAGCTCCGGATGCCCGTCTAATGCGTCTCTTGTCGCCTACACGGCAGGGAAAAGCTTTTCCACTCTGTCTAGGAAGGAGAAAGTGTGCCAGCACAGCAAATGCCTCCCGGACTTTCCCTGCAATTCAGCAAGTGCTTTGCAGCTTGAAATTGGAAGGAAAGCCTCAGATTTAGCAGCCAGAGCTTCAGGAGGAGCAGCAGCGAGCACAGCATCGCTTTTGCAGCAGCTCCTTCCATGTGCATGTTTTTGGGAGTGGAAAGGCTTGCAGAGTGTTCAAGTAGCTTTTTCTCTCCGCTGGAAAGCTGCACGCTCAGTGCCAGTGTTCTGCAGCTTCTTTCTTCACGTTTCAGCAGCTAGCACGCTCTCCGTGTGCAGGAGAAGCGGCTGAGGCTTCCTTGCCGGAGACGAGGCACCTTCGCCGGCAGAGAGCCTCCGGCCGGCCGCGGTGCGCTCCGGAGCGGGGGCTTGTGCCGAAAGAGGCCGGGAACAGGCGCTTACCTTCGGACAGCTCCGGATGCCCGTCTAATGCGTCTCTTGTCGCCTACACGGCAGGGAAAAGCTTTTCCACTCTGTCTAGGAAGGAGAAAGTGTGCCAGCACAGCAAATGCCTCCCGGACTTTCCCTGCAATTCAGCAAGTGCTTTGCAGCTTGAAATTGGAAGGAAAGCCTCAGATTTAGCAGCCAGAGCTTCAGGAGCAGCAGCAGCGAGCACAGCATCGCTTTTGCAGCAGCTCCTTCCATGTGCATGTTTTTGGGAGTGGAAAGGCTTGCAGAGTGTTCAAGTAGCTTTTTCTCTCCGCTGGAAAGCTGCACGCTCAGTGCCAGTGTTCTGCAGCTTCTTTCTTCACGTTTCAGCAGCTAGCACGCTCTCCGTGTGCAGGAGAAGCGGCTGAGGCTTCCTTGCCGGAGAAGCGGCACCTTCGCCGGCAGAGAGCCTCCGGCGGCCGCGGTGCGCTCCGGAGCGGGGGCTTGTGCCGAAAGAGGCCGGGAACAGGCGCTTACCTTCGGACAGCTCCGGATGCCCGTCTAATGCGTCTCTTGTCGCCTACACGGCAGGGAAAAGCTTTTCACTCTGTCTAGGAAGGAGAAAGTGTGCCAGCACAGCAAATGCCTCCCGGACTTTCCCTGCAATTCAGCAAGTGCTTTGCAGCTTGAAATTGGAAGGAAAGCCTCAGATTTAGCAGCCAGAGCTTCAGGAGGAGCAGCAGCGAGCACAGCATCGCTTTTGCAGCAGCTCCTTCCATGTGCATGTTTTTGGGAGTGGAAAGGCTTGCAGAGTGTTCAAGTAGCTTTTTCTCTCCGCTGGAAAGCTGCACGCTCAGTGCCAGTGTTCTGCAGCTTCTTTCTTCACGTTTCAGCAGCTAGCACGCTCTCCGTGTGCAGGAGAAGCGGCTGAGGCTTCCTTGCCGGAGACGAGGCACCTTCGCCGGCAGAGAGCCTCCGGCCGGCCGCGGTGCGCTCCGGAGCGGGGGCTTGTGCCGAAAGAGGCCGGGAACAGGCGCTTACCTTCGGACAGCTCCGGATGCCCGTCTAATGCGTCTCTTGTCGCCTACACGGCAGGGAAAAGCTTTTCCACTCTGTCTAGGAAGGAGAAAGTGTGCCAGCACAGCAAATGCTCCCGGACTTTCCCTGCAATTCAGCAAGTGCTTTGCAGCTTGAAATTGGAAGGAAAGCCTCAGATTTAGCAGCCAGAGCTTCAGGAGGAGCAGCAGCGAGCACAGCATCGCTTTTGCAGCAGCTCCTTCCATGTGCATGTTTTTGGAGTGGAAAGGCTTGCAGAGTGTTCAAGTAGCTTTTTCTCTCCGCTGGAAAGCTGCACGCTCAGTGCCAGTGTTCTGCAGCTTCTTTCTTCACGTTTCAGCAGCTAGCACGCTCTCCGTGTGCAGGAGAAGCGGCTGAGGCTTCCTTGCCGGAGACGAGGCACCTTCGCCGGCAGAGAGCCTCCGGCCGGCCGCGGTGCGCTCCGGAGCGGGGGCTTGTGCCGAAAGAGGCCGGGAACAGGCGCTTACCTTCGGACAGCTCCGGATGCCCGTCTAATGCGTCTCTTGTCGCCTACACGGCAGGGAAAAGCTTTTCCACTCTGTCTAGGAAGGAGAAAGGTGTGCCAGCACAGCAAATGCCTCCCGGACTTTCCTGCAATTCAGCAAGTGCTTTGCAGCTTGAAATTGGAAGGAAAGCCTCAGATTTAGCAGCCAGAGCTTCAGGAGCAGCAGCAGCGAGCACAGCATCGCTTTTGCAGCAGCTCCTTCCATGTGCATGTTTTTGGGAGTGGAAAGGCTTAGCAGAGTGTTCAAGTAGCTTTTTCTCTCCGCTGGAAAGCTGCACGCTCAGTGCACAGTGTTCTGCAGCTTCTTTCTTCACGTTTCAGCAGCTAGCACGCTCTCCGTGTGCAGGAGAAGCGGCTGAGGCTTCCTTGCCGGAGACGAGGCACCTTCGCCGGCAGAGAGCCTCCGGCCGGCCGCGGTGCGCTCCGGAGCGGGGGCTTGTGCCGAAAGAGGCCGGGAACAGGCGCTTACCTTCGGACAGCTCCGGATGCCCGTCTAATGCGTCTCTTGTCGCCTACACGGCAGGGAAAAGCTTTTCCACTCTGTCTAGGAAGGAGAAAGTGTGCCAGCACAGCAAATGCCTCCCGGACTTTCCCTGCAATTCAGCAAGTGCTTTGCAGCTTGAAATTGGAAGGAAAGCCTCAGATTTAGCAGCCAGAGCTTCAGGAGGAGCAGCAGCGAGCACAGCATCGCTTTTGCAGCAGCTCCTTCCATGTGCATGTTTTTGGGAGTGGAAAGGCTTGCAGAGTGTTCAAGTAGCTTTTTCTCTCCGCTGGAAAGCTGCACGCTCAGTGCCAGTGTTCTGCAGCTTCTTTCTTCACGTTTCAGCAGCTAGCACGCTCTCCGTGTGCAAGAGAAGCGGCTGAGGCTTCCTTGCCGGAGACGAGGCACCTTCGCCGGCAGAGAGCCTCCGGCCGGCCGCGGTGCGCTCCGGAGCGGGGGCTTGTGCCGAAAGAGGCCGGGAACAGGCGCTTACCTTCGGACAGCTCCGGAGGCCCGTCTAATGCGTCTCTTGTCGCCTACACGGCAGGGAAAAGCTTTTCCACTCTGTCTAGGAAGGAGAAAGTGTGCCAGCACAGCAAATGCCTCCCGGACTTTCCCTGCAATTCAGCAAGTGCTTTGCAGCTTGAAATTGGAAGGAAAGCCTCAGATTTAGCAGCCAGAGCTTCAGGAGGAGCAGCAGCGAGCACAGCATCGCTTTTGCAGCAGCTCCTTCCATGTGCATGTTTTTGGAGTGGAAAGGCTTGCAGAGTGTTCAAGTAGCTTTTTCTCTCCGCTGGAAAGCTGCACGCTC
>NW_028167540.1:0-2000 GCF_963513975.1 Fringilla coelebs
GAAAAGAGTAAAAAATGTGAGGGAGAAAAGGGCCCAAAATGTGAAGGGAATAAAGAGCAGGAAATGTGAGGGGGAGAAGAGTGGGAAATGTGATGGGGGAGGGAAAAAAGCAGGAAATATGAGGGAAAAAAGAGGGAGAAATATGAAGGGAAAAGGGCGGGAAATGTGAGGGGAGAAAAAATGGGAAATGGGAGAAAAAATGGGTAATGTGAGGGGGAAAGGGAGGGAAATGTGAGGGGAGAAAAAATGGGAAATGTGAGGGGAAAAGGGGGAAAATGTGAGGGGAAAAAAGGCAGGAACTGTGATGGGAAAAGTGGGAAAATGAGGGGGGAAAATTGTGGGAAATGTGAGGGGAGAAAAAGAGCGGGAAACGTGAGGGGAGAAAAGGGCGGGAAACGTGAGGGAAGAAAAGGCAGCAAATGGAAGGCAAAAAGGACAGTAAAGCCAAGTGAAAAAGAAAGGAAATGAGAGGAAGAAAAGGTATGAAACAGGGGGAGGAATGGTGGGAAATGTGAGGGGGAAAGGGCAGGAAATGTGAGGGGAGAAAATGGCGGGAAATGTGAGGGGAGAAAAAATGGGAAATGTGAGGGGAGAAAGAATGGGAAATGTGAGGGGAGAAAAAATGGGAAATGTGAGGGGAGAAAGAATGGGAAATGTGAGGGGAGAAAAAATGGAAATGTGAGGGGAAAAGTGGGAAAATGTGAGGGGAAAAAGGTAGGAATTGTGAGGGGAAAAGTGGGAACATGAGGGGAATAAAGGGAAATATGAGGGAGAAAAGAGTAAAAAATGTGAGGGAGAAAAGGGCCCAAAATGTGAGGGGGAAAAGGGCAGGAAATGTGAGGGGGAGAAGAGTGGGAAATGTGATGGGGGAGGGAAAAAAGCAGGAAATATGAGGGAAAAAAGAGGGAGAAATATGAAGGGAAAAGGGCGGGAAATGTGAGGGGAGAAAAAATGGGAAATGGGAGAAAAAATGGGTAATGTGAGGGGGAAAGGGAGGGAAATGTGAGGGAGAAAAAATGGGAAATGTGAGGGGAAAAGGGGGAAAATGTGAGGGGAAAAAAGGCAGGAACTGTGATGGGAAAAGTGGGGAAAATGAGGGGGGAAAATTGTGGGAAATGTGAGGGGAGAAAAAGAGCGGGAAACGTGAGGGGAGAAAAGGGCGGGAACGTGAGGGAAGAAAAGGCAGCAAATGGAAGGCAAAAAGGAGAGTAAAGCCGAGTGAAAAAGAAAGGAAATGAGAGGAAGAAAAGGTATGAAACAAGGGGAGAAAAGGGGGGAAATGTGACGGGGAAAGGGAGGGAAATGTGAGGGGAAAAAATGGCAGGAAAAGTGAGGGGGGGAAAAGGTTGGGAAATGTGAGGGGAGAAAAAAATGCGAAATGGGAGGGGGAAAAGGGTGGGAAATGAGAGGAAAAAAGGCAGAAAATGTGAAGAGTAAAGGGCAGGAAATGTGAGGGGGAAAGGGTGGGAAATGTGAGGGGAGAAAAGGGTGGGAAACGTGAGGGGAGAAAAAATGGGAAATGTGAGGGGAAAAGTGGGAAAATGTGAGGGGAAAAAGGCAGGAATGTGAGGGGAGAAAAAATGGGAAATGTGAGGGGAGAAAAAATGGGAAATGTGAGGGGAGAAAAAATGGGAAATATGAGGGGAAAAGTGGGAAAATGTGAGGGGAAAAAAGGTAGGAATTGTGAGGGGAAAAGTGGGAAACATGAGGGGAATAAAGGGAAACATGAGGGAGAAAAGGGCCCAAAACGTGAGGGGGAAAAAGGCAGGAAATGTGAGGGGAGAATAAATGGGAAATGTGAGGGGAGAAAAAATGGGAAATGTGAGGAGAAAATGGGAAATATGAGGGGAAAAAGGCAGGAAGTGTGAGGGGAGAAAGGGTGGGAAACATGAGGGGAATAAAGGGAAAAATGAGGGAAAAAAGAGCAGGAAATGGGAAAAAAGTCAAGAACCACGAGTGGAAAAAGAGCCAGGAAACACCAAAAGAGCCAGGAAACACCA